>NC_045440.1:145341129-145347857 GCF_002776525.5 Piliocolobus tephrosceles
AGACGAAAGGTCAGGGAGCCTAGGTGGCTGGACTTCAGAGCACAGAGCTCCGGAAGGAGAGAGATGCACAGAGAAAGAGCCTGGTGGTCTGCAGAGGGTCCCAGTTGAGTATTGTGGTCTGTGCATGTGTGAGAGGAATGCACCCAAGGCTGAGGAAAGAAGGACCAGAAAGACTGATAGTGCCAAACGCAAACACAGAATTGGGAATGGTGCCTGTTCCCACCAGCCAGACTGGAAAACCTCCCAACTCGTGATGCACTGGGCAATGTACACAGTCTGGTCTTATCTTGGAGGTGGAGAAGAAGTCGCCATAGATTAAAGCTGTTCTGCCTCTGCCTAAAACAAAAATCTGAAAAGGAAGACGTGAAACTGTTTCCAGGTAACCTGAGTCCAGAATAAGTCTCAAGAATTTATAGAAATACAAACATATGGATCACCCAAAAAGGTAAAAATCGCAGTGTAGGGAATTTCACCAAAAATTACGATATACAAGGAAGAAGAAAAGTATGACCAGTAAGGAGGAGAAAAATCAATCCATTGGCTGGCCCAGAACTTGCAGCAATGTTATAATTAGCAGGCGTAGACACTGAAACAGCTGTAACTGTAACTGTAAACATATCCAATATGTTCCCAAAGTTAGAAAGTATTGAACATGTCCAGTAGAGACATAGAAGATAGGAGAAGCATTCCAGTCACACTTCTAGAAATGAAAAATATAATGTTTCAGCCGGAAAACACACTGTATGCGATGCAGAAGAGAGAGGACATGGCAGAGACAGAGGTTCATGACCTGGAAGACAAGGCAAAAGAAACCATGCAAGCAAAACGGAGATATTTTGCAAAAAGACTAACAAATTTAACAGAGTATCAGTGAGCTGTGTGACCATGTTCACCAGCCTAATATCTGTGTAACTGAAGTCTCCAAAGCAGGTGAGTAGAGACTGAAAAAAATCTGAAAAAATAATGGCTAGAAATTTTATGAGTTTGATGAAAACTATAAAATTCACAGATCCAAGAAACGTAATAAATTTTGACAATGACATGGATGAAGAAAACAGTACCAAGGCCCACTATAATCATTTTGGTCAAAACCAGTGAGAAAGAGAAAATTTTACAAGTAATGCGAGAAAAGGACGTGTCACATACAGAAGAACAGAGATAAGCATGACAGCAGACTTTTTGGAAACAATGCAAGCAAGAAGGCAGTGGAGCAATATTTTTAAAGTACTTTTTTCCTTTAAAGGAAAAAAAATTTCAGCTTCTTTTTCCCTCTTTAGGTGAGACAGGAAGGGTCTTGGGGGCTGGAGTTGGGTGATTTCTCTTCTCTCAAGTCTGCCAAGGGTCTGGTAAGTGTTTTCTCTTCTTGGATAGCGCTTTCTTGTGGGGAACGTTCTGGGTTATTTCAAAATGGCTACTTTTTCCCTTCCGTTGGCCAAACAGGGAAGGATTTTTATCCAGTATTCACTGTGAGAACCTGGGAGTTGTAGGGGAAATCCCGGAGGTAAAACCCACAAAAGTACAGTGATCTCCCTTTAGAGTGGATGCCCAGGATTTCTTAGTGCTCAAGCTACTCCATAGTAAGCCTGCAGAAAATTTGAAGCTGAGAACTAAAAGCAGAGGTCACATCCCAGAGGCACAGGGCCACTAAAAACTGTCATACAGACTCCAGGCCATCACAGTCAAGATCCCAGGAGGCCAGCTTTTGTAGAAATCGAGAAGCTCATTCTAAAATCTGTATGAAAATCCAAAAGACCTAGAATAGCCAACGCAATTGGAACAAAACGAGAAAACTAAAACGACCTGCTTTCCACACTTACGCAGTGTGGGATTGCCATAGAGATAGATAAGTAGGTCAGTGGACCAGAATAGAGAGCCCAGAAAGAGGCCCAACTGTGCTGGGAAGAATTCTCAGTCTCTCTTTTCCCTCCAAGGTTTCCCACGCTAATCTCCAGGACCGTGACTATGAGGAGCTATCAAGCTTCTGAATATTTCAATCACAAGGCAAAGGGTAATTAAGATGCAATTAAGGTTACTAGTCACCTGGCCTTCAAATAGAGACATTTTACCGTGGATCATCTGGGTGGGACTAACCTAATCTCGCGAGCACTTAAAAGCAGAAGAGGAGCTTTGAGATTTGAAGCAGGAGGCAGAGTGAGCCCCCCACCCCAGGCTTGCAAGCAGGAGGGCCCACTGTGAGGGCTGGGTGGTCTCTAGGAGCAGGGACTGGCCCATGGCTGACAGCCAGCAAGGACATGGAAACCTCAGTTTTAAACCGTAAGGGACCTATTTCTAATAAAAATCTGAATGAGCTTAAAAGCAGATTCTGTCCAAGATCCCTCAGACAAGAGCTTGGCCTGGCTCACACCTGAATTTCAGCCTGATGATACCCTATATTAAGCAGAGAACCTATTTAAGCCCACCTAGAACCAAAAGCTAATCCATGGACGTTGTTCCAAGCCACTAGGTTTGGCATATGGCAATAAAAAACTCTAACTACACATACAGGGACAACTGACTTTTAAGAAACATCCAAAAACGGTTTTGGAGAAAGGATAGTCTTTTCAGCAAATGGTGCTGAAAGTGTTGGTTATCCATATGCATAAAAATGAACTTAGATCCATACCAATACCATATATAAAGTCAACTCGAAATGGATCACAGACCTACATGAAAATTCAACATCCATTCATGATCAAAATCCATAGCAAGCTAGAAAAAAGTTGAGCAAAACAAAACCTACAGCAAATATCATATTCAGTTGTTAAATGTAGAAAGTGTTCCTTTTCAGATCAAGAGAAAGAAAGAAAATAATGCATGCTGTTGCTTCTGTTCGACATTGTACCGGAGGTTGGAGCCTGGGTGGCAGACAAGAGGGAAATGAAAGGAGTAAGGATGAGAAAGGGACGGGAAATCAACCGTGCCTGTGTACATGCGAAATCCAAAGGAATCTACAGATGCATTATTAGAATCCACAGCATTTCTTAACATGATTGCTAGATACATACCCAAATATCAAAATCTACTGTATTTCTACATACCAGCTATACAACAAAAGCCATACAAAAACTTTATAGATAAAGCATAGAGAAATTTTCACAATTTAGGCGAACATTCTATAAATGTTGGAAAAAATTACATAGTTTCATTGGGAATCATTAAATAAATTGTAAATGAATAAGTAACATTCTGTTTTCAGAGATTGGAAGGATCAGTATGGAAAATGTCAATTCATCTAAATTGATTTATAAATTCAATGCAATAATACAAAACCTCATAATTTTTGGTGCAAAATCTGCGGAACTGATTCGAAAATAAGTATGAGAATGCAAACGGCCCTAAATCATCAATACTCTCAAAAATTAGTGACATAGGCAGACTTGTCCTTCCAGGTAGCAAGACTTTTATATAAGCACATAGCACAGAACAATTTTTATTGCGCAGGGATAGACAACTGTGTCAGCAGAATGAAATGGAGTCCGGAAACAAGCCCATACATGGATGTGCATTACCACATACCAAAGTTAACATTCAAGATCAGAGGGTAACAATTGGGCTTTTCAAAATATCATGCTGGGAACATTGAATCTCAGTGCAGAAAACCGATGAAATTGTATTCCTACCTCATGCAACACATAAACAATTATTCTATGTGGATTTAAGATTTGGGAAATGCAAAGCCACAATGCTCTTGCAAAATGTTGTAGCAGAAAAATTTTCCAAGCCTTTGGGTAGAGAAAGATATTTTAATAAGACACACAAAGTAGAAACCCAAAGGAAAAGATTTACTAATTTGTTTACATAAAATTAAAGAGCTTTTATTCATCAAAAGAAATCTTTAAAAGTATAAGAAGCCACCCACTAGGAGAAGATGTTTGTATCATGTCTAACCAACAAAGCAATGATTCCAAACACAAGAACGCCTCTCAGCAGAAAAAAATGGGCAAAGACTTTCAGAGACACCTCACCAAAAATTCCAACTATCTTATAGACATGAAGACATGCCCGGCTTGGCTAGTAATCAGGGAAAGGAAAATGAAAGTCATGCTCAGATGCCGCCACACATCCTCTGCATGGGCAGCATTCGGGGACTTAGACGATCCCGAATGATGACAGGGAGGAGGAGTCACGGAAACTTCCTGGCACTTTTCAACGCAGCTGTTAGAAAAATAACCCGGCATTCCTAAGAAATGTAAACATGCCCACATTTGAGGGCTTGGCAATTTCTCTTCTAGGTGTCTAACCTCAGCACACGGGACACACGTGCCAGAAGACCCACTGCAGCACTGCTTATAAGCATCCCATCTTCTCACTTGTAAGTGGGAGCTGCACGATGAGAACACAGAGACACAGGGAGGGGACCAACACACACTGGGGCCTGTCAGGGGGTGGGGTGGGGGGAGGGAGAGCATTCAGGAAAAATAGCTAATGCATGCTGGGCTTCATACCCAGGTGATGGGTTGATAGGTGCAGCACACCACCATGGCACACGTTTACCTATGTAACAAACCTGCACAGCCTGCACATGTACCCCCGAACTTAAAAAAAACACGAAATAATTAAAAAAAAAATAAGCATCCCAAACCTGAAAACCCCAAATATCCAGCAAAATAAAGCAAATACATGCACCATGGTAAATCTGTACCGGGGGCACGCTCCTGCACACACCCTGTGACTCAGCCTGAGACTGTAACGGAGGGTAAGAAAAACAAGGCCCAGCAGGGCACACACAGGCTGCTTCTGTGTGCACAGACTTCAAATGCAGCAAGCTTAAGCAACACACGATTTAAGGGTCTGTACACAGGAGGTAAAACCATAAAGACACAGCGGGGGAAAATGATCGCCTAAACCTCTGGGAAAGAGGAGGGGGATGGGATGAGCGGGAGGTATGCAGGGAGTCTGGGAGCTGACAGTGTTCTCTTTTCCAACCTCCCCGGTGCGTCTATGGATCCTGATTTTGTTATAATTACTTAAATGCATGTGTGTGTTTCGTACACGCTCTGTGTATGAGCTGTATTCTGTAATGGTTGTCTTAATAAACAGCATCCCCTGGAAGATTCTAGAAGAAAAGACTTTTGGAAAGGGACTATCACTAAAACTGGAAGAATATACTAGAAAACATGCATTCTTGGTTGGTTGCAAAATGAATGCCGCAGCATTCTGAAAATCAGGGGCAGAAAACCACAAGAAGGAAATGAGTGAGATAAAAAGCCAGTAAATGTTGCCAACGGGAGACCTCTGCAGGGGGCTGGGCGCGGGGGCTCACACCTGGCATCCCAGAACTTTGGGAGGCCCAGGCTGGTGGATCACGAAGTCAGGAGTTTGAGACCAGCCTGACCAACATGGTGAAACCCCATCTCTAATAAAAGTACAAAAATTAGCCAGGCGTCGTGGCAGGCACCTGTGATCCCAGCTACTCATGAGGCTGAGGCAGGAGAATAGCTTGAACCCGGGAGGCGGGGGGTTCAGTGAGCCGAGATCGCACCATGGCACTTCAGCCTGGGTGACAGAATGAGACTCCATGTCAAAAGAAAAAAGAAAGAAAACCTGTCCAGGGACGGTGAAGAAAGGATGTGACCGGGCGGAAGAGCACACCAGCAACAAGCCTGAGATGCTGCCTTACAGTTTAAAAGAAAATTATAAATACCTGAATCTTAGGTCAAAAAGGGTTTTGCTAAGGAAGGTAGAGAATAGAAATCCAAACTTTGAAAGTGTAGAAATGTTTCTAAGGAGAAAATCAGATAACTCAGAGCAGGACCAATTATCAAAACCATAATTGAGTAAAATCTTATTGGGTAGAAAAAGAACAGAGCAGGAAGCCACAAGGACATCTCCCTTCCCAAACAAAATCAGAGAAACCGCCATAGGCCTGGTAGCTATTTTTCTATTTATTTTATTTGAAGAATGAATTATGTCATCTTTTAGCATTCTGTCTGGAAAAAAAAAATCATACTACAAAGGAACAAAAATCACACCAGCCTCCAATTTCTCATCTGCAATAAAATTGTAAGAAGACGCTGGCACCAGGCATGCAGCTATCTGAAGGAAATCTATTTTTTGGTTCAAGAAAGGTTTCCAAGGGAGATGAATGGAGGGTAATAACCCACAGACAAGTTAGAGTAGACGTTCGAGGCAGAAAGAACATGCTGGCCTGGAGACGGTCAGTGTCGGGGGAGGCTGAAGCTGCAGTTGTGTCCCTGAGCTCCCAGGAAGCGAGGGTGGAGATGAGAAGCAGGCGGGGGCAGCATCAGGAGTGCAGGGCGAGGAGGCTCAGGGAGGAGCAGGAGACAGCAGTCGCTGAACCCGGAGGAAGACAGCGTCCAGAAGTCAGACCGCACATTTGAGGCTCACAATAGCAGCCGGTGTCTGTGGCTGGCAAGAGGGGAACAGGCAGGACTGTGGCCGTGATGGGCATCAGAGAAAACAGGCAGCAGACCAGGTCTGGGATGAGACCTGGGGAGACCTGCAGGATCCCAAGCACTTCCCCTCTCACGGCCATGTGAGTGTGGTGTGGAGGGGTGTCTGTGGGAAAAGACACATTCTCGTTCCTAGGACATTGGCCTCAAGGCCCCGGCAAGCTGGGCAGGATGCCTGGGTCTCAAGGAGGGTCCAGGGTCCAGGTCTGCAGGTGTGAGGATGTGGGCTGCATACCCCTGCTGCATCTGCCTCCCAGGATCCCCACCAGCCTCCCAGGATCCCCACCGGCCTCCCAGGATTCCCACCAACCTCCA
>NC_045440.1:145347867-145382730 GCF_002776525.5 Piliocolobus tephrosceles
CCCCACCGGCCTCCCAGGATCCCCACCGGCCTCCCAGGATTCCCACCGGCCTCCCAGGATCCCCACCGGCTTCCCAGGATTCCCACTGGCCTCCCAGGATACCCATCAGCTTCCCAAGATTCCCACTAGACTTATATGGTTCCTGGCAGCCTCCCGTGGTCCCATCAGCCTCCGAGGACTCCCACCATCCCCCCATGGTCCCACCAGCCTCCCAAGGCTCCCACCAGACTCCTATGATTCCTGCCAGTCTCCTGTGGCTCCCTCCCCTTGGCTGCTTCCCAATTTCCCTTTGCAGATTGGCAGCCGAAGGCAGACATCACAGGAGAGGTCAGGAGCCGGGCAGGAAACAGCTCTCCTCATGGACCACCCAGCTGGCACAGAGTTCAGGACCAATTACTGTGCCCGCTCAGTTGGGTTTTTCCATCCTGTGTAGCCAACACTCCCAACCTTTCCTGGGGACCAGAGGTCACAGCTGAACCAATTAATTTGAACCAGTCCGTTCCACGCTTAATAACTCCCCAGCACAGAGCCCCTCTCAGTGTCAGTCGTCTGTCTTCATTGGGAAGCTGATGGATTGGCGATGCTTTACTGTATTTTATTTTATGTTTTCATCTGTCTTCTGCAGGGGTTGAGCTGGGGAGGGGAGCATTGGTTTCCCTGGGAGAATAATTAAAGCTCTTTGGTTCTGAGCCAGATCTGACAAGACTAATGGTCCGAGTGAGCCAAGTTTCCATGAGCTGTATTAGCCGGAGAGTGGAGGAAGCCACCGCTGCCGCCCCAGCCAGCCACCATGAGGGCACCGAGGGTGTGTGCACCTTGGAAGACTTCAGGCTCAGAGCCATTCATGGTCCATGCGAAAGCTGAGGATGGCAGGTACCTTCTCTCTATGAGTCATGGTTTGCCTCCGTCAACCAGGACAATGATGGACATTTACATACTTCCAATGTCAGCACGAAGGGTGAGTGTGGAAGACTGTCTCTGTGCTGACCCATCCGTAGGTGAGATGGGCAGAGGCTGCCACTGGTCACTCACGAGTTAATTCAAGAATTAGCAGCTGAGGGCCAGACCCATGCCAGAGCCAGTGTAGTAGAGAACCCCTGGCTCTCACTGTGGCAGCCCTCCAGGGTGCCCTCTCCTCCACCCGTCCGCCTGCCTGGGGAGATGCTGAGAGTGAGTGAACCTGCCCCGGGAAGGAGCCAGGACTCCTGTGGGGGCTGCATGTGGGTGCCCTGCCTTGGCCACTGCTCCTGGCCACTTGGGCTCTCTGCTAAGTGAAACGACACTTATGCACTTTTGGAATGACGCTCTCTGAGAGATGCTGCTGATCCAAGGGTAGCTCAGAAAACTGGTCATCCAAACCTGAAGTTTGTCTCCTAATTTGACATAATGGAATGAATAGAATAGAAAGAAACCACACACATGGTCATGCAACATCTCAGTCCATGAGAACTGCAGCGTTCCTCTCAGGGGCCGTTTGAGTGCCATGTGGCACACAACTGAATCATGTCCGAATATTGTTACAGAGAATTTTTTCCTACTTATATCGACATACGGACCTCAGACTCAGGACTTGTCCTAAATTCTACCTTCTACGAAACCTTTAAGGTGATTAATTTATTTAAAATTCTAATTTAATGTCCTTATACAAATATGCACTTCTGCATATTTTTTGCATAAATGTGAGCACGTGCCTGCTTCTGGCACAGTCTTCTTTCTTTTGTGTGACTCTCCCAAGCACTCCCTTCACCTCCTGACCCCAGAAGCGACCGCTTCCCTGTTCTAAATGGTGATTTATACCGGGCTGTGTGCACAGTGCGCTGCAGCCATGCTGGCCTCCCCTCGTCTGATCTCGCCCGGTGCTCCTGAGGGCCTGCTAGAATGCAGGGTGGGACTTGAAGGCATACTTTGCAGCAGGAGCGGGGCTAGATGAGGGGAAACAGCTCTCCCGAGTCCACCAGCAGACCCGGGAAGGCTGGACAGAGTCCAGAGCCATAGGCTCCTTCAAGCCGTCTTCTAAAATAGACCTACGGAGAGGACTAGCGCTTAACACATTATGGGGCCCCTTGGGCAGCCTCCACGGAGCTTTGTGCAGAATTGTTCATCTCTCCAGCTGAAGCTATCTGAACATAGCATTAGACCAGATCCCAACCCCTGGCATGGTTGTGTGGATGGGGTGAGACATGGTCCGCGCAGCCAATGGGGAATGCCTTGTGGGAAGCTCCCAGAACACCAAGGCTGCCTGCTCCCATGGCTTCTCTGTACTGGGAGACCAGGGTCAGAGCCTGCTGGACTTGTGTGCTCATGACAAGATGCCCTGAACTTATGAGGTCTTTAAGTGCTGTTTGGAAGGAAGAAAGACTTGGTTGCTTAGAGGATAAAGTGTTTGCACCTGTCCTGGGCTTTTCTTTCTGTTATTGTCCTGTCTCCTCCATTGTCCATCCATTGATTCATGGATACACTGCTCCTTTGCTAACTAGTTCTGCCTCCAAGCAAGAAGAGATGGTCGAATGGCTGGAATCCTGGATCCACTGCACTTATACCCTCACCGACCTACCCCAGCCTCCAGCAGCAAGGCCCAGCAGAGGGCCACTCCAGCAGGCACCAAAGGGTGCCTCTCACTGGGACTTTGACTCCAAGTGATGAATGGAGTCTGACCTTGTGATAGCAGGTAGGGCCATGTGGAAATATTCAGGCCCCTTCCTCATCTGACGGAAGGATGCAGTGAAGTCAGCCCTGTGGCCAGCCCAGTACCCTCCCCCATGCACATGCCCCATCCTCAGCCTTTCTACATGGAGAATGAGGTAGCCTCTAGAATAGGAACCAAGGGCAAATCTCTCCTCCAGGAGTGGGTGAGTTCCCCTAGAACTAGAAGAGGGCAGGGCCAGGCTTCTCTGGCTTTCCCTGGCAGGGCCAGGAGGGTAACCTCCCACAAGCAAGGCCCAGACCATCTCCCCATGCTCAGGTGCCTGAGATAGATGCCAGCCAAGGACAGGGAAGGCAGAGTGAATGTGCCCTGCAGGATACGAGTCACCCCCTGCAGCCCCGCCAGCACCCCACACGGCAGCTGGGCTGAGCTCACACAGGGGCAGCACTCGCCTGGATCAGCGGTATTGGCAGCCCAGGCTGGCCTGTTGGCAAGTTAGTGCTGGCTCTGGGCTGGGCTTTCTCTCACCCCCCAGGGTCTTGCAGAATTACAAGGCCAGAGGACCAGCTGCAAGACCTCAGGGCTCAGAAGTCCCACAAGCTCACTTCTGCCCAATTATATGGGTCAAAGCCAGCCCAGATGCAAGGGCTGGAGAAACAGACTTCGCCTCCTGATGGGAAACTGGCTCCATCCCAGGGGAAAGGGCATATGAACTGGATGGGAAGCCCTACGGGCATCTTGGGGCAAAAAACAAACAAACAAACAACAACAACAACAACAAAAAACCCTTCTTTACAGCTAAACCTTGGTTCCTCAAAATGTCAACCTGGGCCAAGAGCAAAGGGCACCCATCCCCTGGACTTATGAGAAATCCAGACTCCCAGGCCCCAACCCAGACCTGCTGCCTCTGAATCATCACGCCAGCGCCATGCCCAGGTGACCCCTGACAGGTGCTGGCCTCAGCTAAGCTTCCATCCACTGACGGCCCCCACCTCCATGCTGCAGACCAGGGTTCCTCTTCACAGGCTGCTGTGAACATGGCAGGGACCAACTCAAGCCCGCCACAGCCCCCACCCTGGGGCAGCCATGACAGGGCCCCAGACCCACTGCTCCTGTCCTGCTGCCCTGCACTATGGCCTGGGCTAAGATCAAGGCTTAGCAGCGGACGTGGTGCAGGCACTGCCTTGGGTCCAGCCTGATTTCCCCTTGGCTTTCTGAGAAGGAAGAAGTCGTGCCCCTCTCCCTCCAGAAAAGGCCTTTGGTCCCCTGTCACCAAACCAACCACGTGTGAGAAGAGAAACTCCAGAGAGAGGCCATCTGGACCCAGAGCCTTTACCAAGTCGCTTGACACCTGTGAGTCCTTATCCTGGATGGCCTCACGCCCCGGTCAGTCGCTGGGGCCTGCGAGGGCCTCTGCCACACTGGAGTGCCAGGGGATGTCCACGTGCAGCCTCTCGGGGTGATTTGCAGTGGCCATCAGTGAGTTTAGCTCTGAATTTCGTCCTAATCACTTTCAGGCAGGAAGGCTCTCACCTTCTCCAGGGGGTCTCTGATGAAAGCATTCTGGGGAATAGGAGGCTACATCCATGGCCTCTCCCCCAGAAGCCCGGGGACTGTGCACAGTGAGTGGGAAAAGCCACCTCCCAAGGACCAGAGATGCTTGAAACATGGGTATGTTCGGTCCCTGCAGCCTGGGGCCCACCCACTGCCCCGGCCCACAAGGGTTACATCAGCATCCCTCAAGCATTCAGGACAGGGCTCTGCAAATGATGGCCCTCGGGCTGACCCAGACTGCAGCCTGTTTCCATAAGGTTTGGTTGGAACACAGGCATGCCCCTTCATTCTCATGCATTCTGAGGTTTCTTTCACACAACAGCAGAAAAGCTGAGACCATTTGGCCCACAAAACCTAAAATAGAGGACGATCCGGCCCTCCACAGAAAAAGTTTCCCGACCTGTGAGTCAGATGGCATGGGTCACGCAGCCTCCCTGGACCACAGTCTGTCTGAATCCTTCCACTTCTGATGTTCCTGTAACCCTGCCTGGCTCCCTCTCACCTGTGCCCTCAGACAGAGCCAGCACTGCCCCCTCCACGGCTACTTCCTGCCCTGTCCTCACCATGGCTGGTGGGACATGGCACCACTGCTACCCAGCCCATGCTGTGTGGGAGGGCGCTTAGCAGGCCCTTGACACAGGCCAGTGACAGGCATGGAAGAACAGATCCAGGGGGCTGTCGTCGGAGTTGAGCAAAGGATCGAGGGTTGAGATTTGGGTCAGCAAATCCCCAGGATCTGGTGGGATGAACCTTTGGTGCAAGTCCTGCCATCTGTTGTCATGGAAACCTTGAAGGGGGGCGGTCGCCAGCTCCGCTGCCTTGCTGAGCATGGGAAAAACAGTTGGGTGCAGAGCCACGGAGCGTGGGCTCTGGAATTGCATGACCCAGGCTTGAATCCAAGGGGCCTGCTTTTAGCTGCTTGTGCACAGCCCAGGTTGTGCCTTTGTGGGACTCAGCCTCTCTGTGCTTTGGGGTCTTCATCTGTGAATGCTGCAACAATCCTCCTGTATCTAGGACTTCCAGGAGGGTTTGCAGTCCTAATGCATTTATCAAGTATTAAGCATCAATCAGATATCAAGTCAATTGTAAATATTCCTGGAGGAAGCAGGGAAGTGAGTGACGAAGGAGCTGTGGACTCTTGTGCTTAGGAGGGCACAGTAGCCTCCAATGCATTTGTATCAAAACAGGCCTGGCTGCACCGGACTGGCTAAAACAGCTGAGGCATGGAGCATTAAGTGACTTTTCCCAGGTCATGTAACAGTTTAAAAGTGGAGCTGGGATTTGAAATTCAGCTGTCTGGCTATTGGCCAGAGCTGTCCAAGAGAAATGTCAGTCACGTGTGTAATTTCAAATTTTCTAATAGCTGCATTTAAAAAGGTAAAAAGAAGCAGGTGAAATTGATTTTAATAAATTTTATTTAATGTAGTATATCAAAAATAGTATTTCAACATGTGATCCACATAAACACTGTTGGAGGCATTTGATACTCTGTGTTTCATATTAATTCTTCAACATAAGGCATGTGTTTTACACCGCAGCATCTTCTAGTTAGGAACAGCCACCTGCCTGGTGCCCAGCACGCAGTGTGGCTCAGGGCTGTCATGTGGGACAGGGCAGGCCCAGCTGTGAGGGTGATGAACACACGCGCGCGAGGCAGAGTGAGTGAATGGGCAGATGGATGCATAGATGAATAAGCGAAGAGTCATTTCCCATTTCCCACCTACCTCCCTGGCTCTCCCTGTCTAGCCTGGGCTCCCTTTGGTGGCATGGGTTCTCCCTAATTTGCCTTTGAGCCTCCGGAGTCTGTCCCAGGGTCTGGAGGCTAGTGGGTTCTCAGGACATGTTTGTGAAGCAACACTGACAGAATCTCTCTCTCTTTTTTTTTTTTTTCAGTTTTGCTCTTGTTGCCCAGGTTGGAGTGCAATGGCGCGACAGCGCACCACAACCTCTGCCTCCCAGGTTCAGGTGATTCTCCTGCCTCAGCCTCCTGAGTAGCTGGGATTACAGGCATGCGCCATTGTACTCCAGCTAATTTTTTGTATTTTTAGTAGAGATGGGCTTTCTCCATGCTTGTCAGGCTGGTCTTGAACTCCCCACCTCAGGTGATCCGCCCACCTCGGCCTCCCAAAATGCTGGAATTACAGGCATGAGCCACTGCTCCCGGCCCCACTGATGGAATCTCTAGTGCTGCCAACCGCCTCAATCCAAGGGGTACCCTGGCCGTGGCTCCCCCAGAACCCATACCCCAGGGTCTCAGGAGTATAAGATGTGTGCTCTACTCCGATTCCTGGGTGCCATCATTGGCTCTAGGACAATCCATTACAGCATGGCGCGGGCTGTCTGAAACAGATATGCATGTAACATTTAGATTCTTTCTCCAGAAGCCTGCAGGTTCCACAATTCAATAAACATCAGAGCAAAGGTTATTTTAAACTCGGCAGTTAAAATCGACGTGGTGATATATTGGTCTGATGACTCCTTTTATGAAATTACCTCTGAAATGTTATGTTTTCATTCTGGGAAACTCATTCCAGCTTTGTTCTTCCTTGAACTTTATAACTTACCCTGCAAACCGCTGTGTACCTGGCCACGGTTCTGGAAGTTTCTCTAGGGCCTGTGATCCGAGCTGATGGGGCGGTGGTGGAGGAAGTCGTGGCTGACAGCATCGGAGAGCCGCGGGCTTCTGTATCAGCTGCTGTTCCTCGTCTGGGCTCACTGTGGGATGACACACGCCTCGCTTCTCTCTCGATAAGGCAGCTGAGCCCCCCACCCCCGCCATTCTTCCAGGGACTCAAACCTACCGCTCATCATCACATCCCACGTGTCAGGTTTTCTCCCCAGAGGCGCTGAGGATCATAATGAAAACCACCCCAGGGCTTTTCACGAGCTGCACTGGAGCCGGCGCTGGAGAAGCCACAGATGTGCTGCGTGTGTATCACCTGTGGGCCGCTAATTAGAGCGCCGCAGACAGCCCAGAGATGGGGAGCTGGAGAGTCTAGGAGCAGGCGAGAGCCTGGTGGGCTCCTGTGAGTGTAGGCCTGAGTGCCGCAGCGGAGCCAGCAACAGCTCGGAATCACCCAGCTTTGTGGATCTGCTCTCACCCCCTGCCGTCCTCGGTCCAGCCCAGCCCTCGCCTCCTGGGGAAACCCAGCCCAGCTCGTCCCACAGCCCTGGGGCCTGCATCACCCTGGATGGACTGGAGTGGGTCTGACTGCTGCTCCCTGCAGCTGGTTCCCACCAAGGTCACAGGATGCAGTGGAGGCCTGCAGGCCAGAGGCTTCTCCCTGCTTTGCTTATTGGCCACTGACTGTGACCTCACAGGCTTCTGGCTTCCTGAGCCTGGGGTCTCCTGAGCAATGTGAGGTCGTGACACTCTTAGGGCTCTAGGAAACATGTGTCCTCTTTCAGCGCACCTGCTGTGGCCCACGGGGCTCTGTTCTGAGCTCCTGGTCATCTTCCTGACCCCGACAAGCCCAAATATCCGTGGTTGGGGGCTCTGCCAGAGCTCAGTCATGGGAGAAGGCGGTAGACCCAGATCAGTGTGTAGGACACCAGGTGAGCCTGGCTGAGCCTTCTGCCTCTTGGATCCCCATGTTCCCAGGTCTCAAATCCAGCGTAAGGTCCCAGGGAGTCAGGGAACCGAAGGGGGAACCACTCAGCCTTGCAGGGCTTTGTCGCCTGGACGTGGATGGAACCAGCGCACCTCGTGGGGCAGCAAAGGCGCCTGGCCTCCTCTCCAACAGTGTCCTTTCACTCAAGGGTCCTCACATTCTCTCTTGCTCCCCAACCCCCAGGATGCCCTCCAGTTTTCCACCCTATTATCTCCTCTCTCACCCAGGGATTTTCAGCCTCAGCACCACTGACATTTGGGACGGATCGTTCTCCCTACGGGGGCCGCCCCGTGCGCTGCAGGCTGCTGAGCAGTGTCCTCGGCCTCCACCCACGAGAGGCCCGCCCCACCCACCTCTGATGCCACCACCCAAAGCCTCTGCAGACACTGCCCAGTGTCCCCGGGCGGCAGAACTGGCCTGTGGAGGACAGGTGGCCTGCCCCAGTGCTTACTGTGTGTGGAAATACTCTCTGAGCCCCTGTATGTGCCCGAGCTTGCCGGAGGTCTAATGTGGCTGTGGCCAGTGGTGACACTAGGTCTGGTGTGTCTGTGGCCAGTGGTGACACAGCAAACACGGGGCCTCAGCATGCACCAAACTGGGCCGGAACCCACCACAGCCATGAGCTCTGGAGCCCACACAGCAAACACGAGGCCGTACCATGCACCAAACCGGGCCAGAACCCACCGCAGCCATGAGCTCTGGAACCTACACAGCAAACACGAGGCCGTACCATGCACCAAACTGGGCCAGAACCCACCGCAGCCATGAGCTCTGGAACCCACACAGCAAACATCGGAGGGGAAACACTGTTACTCCTACTTTACAGGCATAAAAACTGAAGTGCAGAGCATTTGGGTGCATCAGAATTTTAACTCTTCAGCCCTGCAGGCCTCACTTTCAGACATTCTGCTTCAGTAGGGCTGGAAGGGGCCCTGGGGAACCCCACTGCAGGGAACCAGAAACCGACTGGAAGAGCTGGTGTCCTGCAGGCCCCAGAGCTCCTCAGAGCCTCAGATGGGGTTGGAGAGCCTTCCCCTGCTCCACCCCTCCCCAAATACTGGTTATTCCTTTCATTCAATAGATGCTCAAATCTTACACAATTTAAACAGACATTCCTAAGAGCATTGTATTTGCATGTGATTCGACTGTTTTCTTGTAGTAGTTGTAAAAGGGGAAGGAAAATCTATTCCAGTGAATTGCAGGTTCTGTGGAGCCGGAGTTAGAGGGCATCACCATTGAAACCAGCTTATTATCGATCGGAAATGTGACAGGCCTGGGGCCCTGGGCAGACGCGTTGCCAGAAGCCTTTGTCACACCATGGCTGACATCTCCGCATTGTTTTTCAGCTGGTAATTCCTTAAAGACGGAGACAATAGTCATTTAATATCGTTTGCTCAAATGAACAGTTCCCCGAGCAAATAATAATAAAAAAATGTCCCTGAGAAGCCAATTAGACTCTGCAGCTTGTACCAAGCAACGGCCTTCTTAATAGATGCCCTTTTTACAAGCGCAGCTGTGTCACCCAGATGAAAAATCAGGCCCCCTTTTGCTGCTGATATGTAAATAAATGCAGGCGATCACATATGTAATAGCCCTGTTCCATCAGTGGGGTTTAGAAACCCAGTAGGAATACTTCAGATAAAGGGGCAATTTGTGGAAGAGATTTTCTAATGAGAATGAGGGATAGGAGAGGCAGTGAGAAGACAGGAGAGCTTCAGGGTCAGGAAATGTGACCCAGGCCAGAGGCAGAGCTCAGCCTGGTGCTGGGAGACAAAGACCGTGGCTGACTCCTCTCTGCAAGGACGGCGGGGGTTCTCCTAGTGGGTTGCATCCGGCAAGCACAACAGCCATGGGAATTCTAATCTTGGGGTGCACATATTCGTTTTAGACACCGTGACCTCTGTGGATTTCCCCCCAGAAAAGTGCATATATGTGCACACCATTTTGTATATAGATCCAGGGTGCCTCAGGGACCCTGAGACTCACCCTTGGACCCTAGCGCAAGAAAAAGAGCATCTTTGGGGCTGGGGTCTCCACCAGGGTGGTTCTGCCCCCAGGGACATGTGGTGATGTCTGGAAGCATTTATGGTTGTGCAGCTGGAGGGAGGGGGCCCTGGCATCTCGTTGAGGGAGGCCAGGTGTGCAGCTCAGCATCTCACAGGGCACAGGACAGCCCCTATGCAAGGAAGGATCTGACTCCAAGTGTCAATAGCATTGAGACCGAAACAGCCTGCTCTGGGTGATCTGCCCACAGCAGGGTCCCAGAGCACCCATCTAACCACCTTGCATCTGCAGATGGGGAAACCGAGGTCTGGAGTGGAGAAGGGACTTGCCCAGACCCCAGGCCTTGGTGGTGGCAGAGGCAGCCCAGCGTCGAAGCCATGCTCCCAGCTGTCCCATACCTGCTACCCGGCTAGACTGCACCAGCCCCTCCTCAGCAGAGGTTCCTGGAGCCTCAGGCAACCTGCACGGGAGCTGTGAGGCCTCACTGGCCTCAGCTGTAAAGCAGGGTAAACAGTTCCAGTGATTCCAGACCCACCACCGAATGCCGAGCCAGCTTTCAGCTGGGGCTTTGCCAGGGTTTCCTGACACAGAGAAGGAACAAGCCAGTGATTCCCTTGTGACTCTGCAATGGAGCCAGGTCACAGGCAGAGTGAGGGCCAGACTGCAGCTGGAGTGTGTAGGGCCAGGTCACCTTGGGCCACCAAGAAAGGTTCTACCCAGCATGGGTATTCCCGAGGGCACCAGGGAACTGGAGGAGAGGCCTAGGGAGGAGAGGGAGGCCTAGGGAGGAGGGGAGGAGGGGGAGGCCTGAGGTGGATGGCTAGACCTGAGGGTGGGAGGCTTGGGGGTGTCATGAGGAAGGCTTCAGTGGGGTGGAGGTAGATGGGTTTGCGGGGCACTGGCATCCGTGGCTGAGCTTCCATCTCCGTCACCCCCTGCAGGGAGAGTTGGTCGGATGGCTCCGTGCGGGCAGGGACAGCCTCTGGGCGAGATGCTCCATGGCCACGGACCTCTGTGCTGGTGGGCAGGCTCTGGCCCTGCACGCGGAGCTGCCTTCCCTGCTCACCCTTGGCCTTCCTTGTAGTCAGCTGACAACCGTGCCTAGCAGCAGGGTCCTGGGATCTGGGGGCTACAACCTACCTGGAACCGGCAAGGTCTATGCCTGGCTCGTCATCCACAGAGCCCCACAGAGAGAGTGCTCTCAGACACCCCTCACCACCGAGGCCCGGAGTCAGACACCCCTCACCACCGAGGCCAGGAGTCAGACACCCCTCACCGCCCAGGCCGGGAGTCAGACACCCCTCACCGCCCAGGCCGGGAGTCAGACACCCCTCACCGCCCAGGAGGGGAGCTCCCAGGCCAGCTTTTCCCCCTCCCCCATCCCTGTCCCCAACCTCACCCCTCCCCTGCCGACTTCTCCAGAACCACAGAAGGGGCACAGGGGCCTCCCCTCCCAGATCCTAGCCTAGCAGTGCCCCCTGTCCAGGGAGCCCCAGTCCTAACGGGGAGCGGGTGTTCCCCTACCCCAGCCCTCTGTCCCTCACGGTGGCTCCCGGTCAGCTCTGGTCTGTTCTCCCCTCTTCCACACTGGGTTCTCTAGGATGAAAGTCATTGCACTCTTTTTTTTTTTTTTGAGACGGAGTCTCGCTCTGTCGCCCAAGCTGGAGTACAGTGGCCGGCTCTCAGCTCACTGCGAGCTCCGCCTCTCCGGCCTCAGCCTCCGGAGTAGCTGGGACTACAGGCACTCTTAAGAATTCCAAGAATGCAGTCGCCACTGCAGAAACAATCAAATCTCCTTTGCCTCTGGCCCTGTCAAGGTCACCAATGGTGATGAAGCAGCACCTAGCTTGTGCTATTATTTCCTTCAACCTCAGACAAATGTAGGGAAATATGTACACATGTGTGTGTGTGTGTGTGTATAATTTATATCCATGTCCCTTAGCAAACTATCACAAGAACAGAAATCCAAACACCGCATGTTCTCACTCATAGGTGGGAACTGAACAATGAGATCACTTGGACTCGGGAAGGGGAACATCACACACTGGGGCCTATCACGGGGAGGGGGGAGGGGGGAGGGATTGCATTGGAGAGTTATACCTGATATAAATGATGAATTGATGGGTGCTGACGAGTTGATGGGTGCAGCACACCAACATGGCACAAGTATACATATGTAACAAACCTGCACGTTATGCACATGTACCCTAGAACTTAAAGTATAATAAAAAATAAAATAAAAATAATAATAATAATTTATATCTATAATTTTTTGCTGTTTTTCTTTTTTAGCCAAAATGGCATTCCGCTGCCTCTGCTCCCTAAGACCCCATCATGCCATCATGTAATAATCTGTGGTGGCCATCGTTCCAGGCTAGCGCCACTGAGCCTCATCCATTTTCATCACGGCAGAATAGTTCAGCTGCCAGGTCCTGCCGCCTCTGCACCCTGCTCTGGGGGACTCCTGAGGCTGGGAGGTGCTGGGCCTCATTCAGCTCAGTCACCCCAACAATGCACACAGATACGTGCACATGTGTACACACAGGCATGCACACACGTAAGCACATCCTGCCTATTCTGGGGTAGAATGACTCATGAATGGACAGTGACCTTTGGGGTACTGAGATGCCATCCCGGCCCACAGGCCCTCACCTTTTCTCCAGTCACACGTGAGCGTCCTGTGCCCAGCAGAGAGTTCTGAGCCATGGAGCCTGCGTGGTGAGGGAAGACACTGAACCCGGGGCCCCCAGGCTGAGTAGGGCATTTGCCCCTCTGCGGACTTGGCTCTGTGCGTTGCCCAGCCTGGGCTGCCTTGCACAGGGCTACAGACCAGGCAGCTGAAGCAACGGAGATGAATTCTTCCTGTCCTGGAATGCAGAGCTCCCAGAGCAAGGCGTCAGCAGGGCTGCTCCCTCCCGAGGACTCTCTCCTTGGCATGTAGATGGCCGTGTGCTCCCTGCGTCCTCACGAAGTCGTCTCTGTGTGTGTCTGTGTCCCAATCTCCTATAATAATGACCCCAGCAGGTTGGAAGAGGGCCCGCCTTCTGGTCTCATTGTAACTTGATTACATTTTAGGAAGCCCTATCCCCACACAGTCTCATTCTAAAATACTAGGGGTTAGAACTTCACCCTAGGACTTCCAGGGGACGCTGCTCAACTCATGACAGTCTTCCTGCTTGGACAGATAGACGGACCCTTTGACACAGATCCCTGGGCCCTGGGAGCACCTGAGCCTCTTCGTGGTGAGAGACAGCAGCCCAACCTGGGGGCAAGGTGGGAACAGGCCCTTTCCACACCTTGTTTCCGTGGACATGACACGGGGTAGCATGAAATCCTCAGGGAAGCCCTTTGCTCAGAAGCAGCACCATGTCAGGGTACTGAGAACTTGGATTTTTTTCTTCTTCCATGTCCTCTTTCCAAAGCACCCCATCGTGCTCATGCGTGCTCTTTCTCACAGTAAGATCAGCAACAAACCTTGGAGGGGAAGGGGGCCTGGGTTTCCAGAACAGCTGCGATATCCCTCCCTGGCTCCCCAGAGCCTGGGGTGAGCTCTCCTGGCTGGGACACACTGGTTTCCCCGCTCACCCACAGACACCTGCCTTCTCTGGCCTGCCTGGGTGGGGCGCCCCCACGGCTGTCATGGGCCACTACAGCTGTCTTCCGCTCTCCCCTCGCTGACAACTGACAGGCCAGGTCTTCAGATCCGATGATAGCTGTCACCACTCCCAGGGTGTCAGGGAAGGAGCGAGCATTACAGGGCCCTGTCTTCTCCAGCCCTCCTGCCTGCCGATCCACCGGCCTCTGCGGCTGCCTCCGGTGCCGCCCGTTGATCCTGCCCACTCTCATTTTCCAAATGATGTCCTGGAGGCTTTTGGCCTTTCCAAGCCAGCTCCGGGCCTCGGGGGAGCCTCCACCAGGGCAGGGAGGGGCAGCTGAGCCGCACGCGGGAAGAAGCTGATGCGCTGTCTCTCCAACCTGCTCCTCGTGCAGCTGGAGAAACAGGCTCTGTGAGGCGCAGGGGTTTCCTTCCCCTCTCTCAGGAACCTGAGTCCTGCTCTCTCGTCCACCTCAAGCTGCTGCACGTCCCAGGCCTGGGTTTGGGGCTACACTCCATCCACAACCTGCCCTGACCTGCAGGGTGGGATCCACAGCCGATGCTCCATGGCCACTGCCCCCATACACTTAGTCCTAGAAGAAAAAGGCCAGGCACTCATTAAGCACCTGCTGTGCTCCCCTCGCTGCCCACGTTTCACACTTGCTCAGGCTCATGCTGACCCTGAAAGCTCCAGAGGAGTCAGGCCACTTGCCTAAGGCCACACAGCTTGTAATGGCCAGGGCATTGGCTCAGCCAGGAGCCTGGACACTCCTCTTCTAGGGCTTCCAACAAGGTGGCTGGTCAGAGGCCTTGGCCCAGGTGCGATGTGCTGAGAAAGCAGGACGCCACCTCTGGTCTCTGCTTCTGGGCTTGCAGAGATGGGCATAGGTCTGGCCTGCAGGCTGCAGAGGAATGAACTGGAGGCCACAAGGACTGCATCTAGGACAAAACTGGAAGGATGGCCAGGTGGGCTGTGCAGATCTCCAGGGCTGCTGGGCCAATGGAACCTGGCTGTCAGAAAGTGAGGCCCAGCCTTTGGAAGGGGGCCTGTCCTGTGGCTGGGTGAAAACACATGTCGGGGCAGACCTGAGGTCTCTGCTGATGGGCCAAGGGGGAGCCAGGCTGCTTGAGGGCAGTCTAAGCCCTCTACCTCCCGCTGGGGCTGCCAGAGTCTGGGTGAGCTGCCCACCCTGGCCTGGTTGAGGCCCTTAGTTGTGTGAGTGGCAGAATCCACCTACAGGATGGCTGGCGTGGAAAGGGCTGGACGGGCTCCTGGATCTGAAGCCAGAGGCTGGACAGGTGGCCTGCCCTGTGGCAGGGGCACAGGGCTGCATGCTGCAGGAAGCTCTGCCCAGTGGGCACGGCCATGTCAGGTCACTGTCCACACCCCTCCCTCGTGGTACTTGGGGAAGGGCGGCTGCTGGCCAGTCTCTATCAGCATCCTCCCAGTTAGTAGCACCCTACGGGGCCAGCACTGTTCCCATCTCAAGGAAACCTGATTGGGTGAGCTTATGCCTGGCACCCCTCAGAACAAATCTCAGGGAGGTTGGGGAGGCATCATGGGCCCAGTCTGTGCCAGACACCACCATGTGTCAGAGCCAGGTGTGACAGCAGTGCTTGCAGGAGGCCACAGTCCTGGAAAAGAGACAAAAGGAAGGTGAGTCCCCTATGCCCAGCCCTCCGAGGGACGCTGCCTGCACTGGTTTCTCCTGCACTTGGACCTGTGGGGCAGGAGATGAGAGATGCCTTGTCTCCTGCCACCTCCCATCACTGCAGGCCCTGGGATGACCACACGGGGGATGGGACTGCAACTTCCCTGCGGGGTCCTTCCCAGCAGATGCCCCTCGTGACCTCATCCTGGACAGCTCCCTGGCTCAAGTCTTGAGAGGAAGAAATCTCCAACAGGCCCCATCTGAGCAGATCCAGACACTGAGATGGCTGGTTTTGCAGAACGACAGTGGGGCCCAGGGCAGCAGCCTGTGAGTCACAGGCTGCTGGGCCCCCAGCCAGGGGCTATCTCAGGAGCAGCTCAGCCTCAGGTGCTGGGAGGCAGGCTGGCTCCAGAGCAGGCTTCAGGGTGTTGGTTCTCCCTGCCTAGGAAAGGGGGAATGGGTTGTGCTTCCGCCACAGGCCCTGGAGGCACCTGGTTTTCCTCCCCTTGAATGGAAGTTCCTGGAATAAAAAGTTGCATTTGGACACAAAAGGATCCATGGGGTCATTGAATACTGAGAACCCCCAATGTGGGCCAAGACCTCTCACCAGCCACGACCCCCAGCCAGAGTCAGAGGGTGGGTGGCACGGCCTGGCCACCAACGTCGGCCAGAAGGAAGCGCTCAGGGCACTTGCGCAGGTGAGCTCCCGGAGCTGCCCTCCCACAGGGCTCGGGACTTTCTCAGCCGGGTCCCACTTGGTGTCTCCACTCACTGGGAGAGGCTGGAGGACAAGGTCTGCCCCGGAGAGCCAGCACCCAGGATAGGGTTCCTGCTCAGAGGCCACCCAAGAGTGTCTGTCACAGAGTGGATGAGTGAGTGAAGGCTCTGTGCCCATGGAACCTGCAGACACGACGGACCTGGGGTGCAACACCCCACAGGTGGGGCAGGCACATGGAAGCAGTGACTCCCAGCCAGCCCCACACACCCCACAGAAGGCTGTAGAACAGGGGTGCACAGCATGGGGGACCCCCAGTTCCTAGATGCAGGCTTCGGCACCATGGGGACCCCTGTGTATTAGCCACAGGCCACGGCACCACCCACACCCATCCGTGCCTTCTCATGCCTTCCTTGGCACCCAGGCGTTGTCATTGGCCAGATCACTGAGGTTTGGCCATTTTTGAGCCACAAAAATGACAATTTCATAAGGTTGTACCTGAAACATCCTAAATATTTAACTGCGGAAATCACTTTTCCAGTTCCCAAAGATATACTGAGCTCCCAACAGTCAGGGCTGTGTCTTCCTTTTGCTCACTCACCCAGCGCCGGGCTGAATTGGATCAAATGGCTTGGAACGCCAAGAAAGTCCCCACCTCCTGCCTACTAAGAATCAGGGGTTCGGGCCCTCCCAGGTCCATGGGCGACCTTGGGCACCCCTTGCCCTCTCTGGGGAGAGCTTCATCTCAGGTCACAAGAGGAGACAGGGAGAGGAGGAAGGAGAGGAGAAGAGAGGAGCAGAAAAGAGAAGAGAGGAAAGGACAGGAGAAAGAAGGGGAGGAGTGGAGAGAAGAGGGCAGAAGAGGAGAAGAGAGGAGAGACATCTGGTTATTACAGCATCTCAGCCTTCTCTCCTGTTATTACAGCATCTCAGCCTTCTCTCCTGCAACGTATGAGTCAGCCATCTAGGGTGTTCAGTCCAGAAAAGCTCCCTAACGACTGCCATTCCAGCCAGCACCATGTGGAACAGAAGAACCCAGCCACGCTCAATCCACACACATCATTATAAGACATTGTTCTTTCACGTCACTAAATTTTGGGGGGTTGGTTGCAGTAACATATAACCACGTTACATGTTGGCAGGAGGGCACAGGCATGGCAGTGTCCCCCTGCTGCCCAGGAGTCCCCTGACATCGGATCCTGTTGGCTAGCACTCCCCTCCCTCCTCTCCAAGTCCCCCTCCAGCTGCTCGGACAGAGGGGCTTTCCTGGCCCCTGCTCACGAGGACCTCACTGCTGAGCCCCAAACTCCGTGTGCACCTTCTAGAACGAGCGTAGCACCTTGGGAAAGCTTGGCCTTCCAGACGCAGGAGCGCAGGTGTCGTGGAAGTCCACAGGGCATGGAGATGATTCGGGTTTAGAAAGCTCTGCATCCTGGCTTCTCTGCTTCCCTTTGTGTTATTTGTCCTCTTGGAAACAATATGCTTCTCAGGAAGAACAGACACATGCTTGCTGTGAGCTGTTCCACGTGCTGCTCACAGACAGGGCTGGTCATTGATGCTGCCATCCCCCCATCCCACCCTGGCCCAGACCTGTGCTCCACCAGGCCCTCCAACCCTGCCTCCAGCAACCCTGGAATAGACGTCGAAGCAGATGGCAGGAGAGAGTGGAGCAGCCAGCAAGAGCCGGCTTGGCCCGAATCCGTCTGTCCTGCTTCAAGCATCTTGCCTGCTGGCCACACATTCATCGTTTTAGCCACATCAGCATTTTGCAAAATGCCAGCTCCAAGCGGGGGACCCTCGAGGGCTGTCGTGGCTGCCAACTGTTGGATTTTGACACATTTCGGCCAGTGTGGGCACACCGGAGCTTTGTCCGCATTTAGAGGAT
This sequence comes from Piliocolobus tephrosceles, assembly GCF_002776525.5. Classification (NCBI taxonomy): domain Eukaryota; kingdom Metazoa; phylum Chordata; class Mammalia; order Primates; family Cercopithecidae; genus Piliocolobus; species Piliocolobus tephrosceles. The sequence goes on from NC_045440.1 coordinate 145,365,528, forward strand.
GCAGGAAAGGTTGGCTGCCCCATGCTGCTTCTCAGAGTCACTCAAGTTAGGACAGGCTCAGGGGCCCTCTCCGCCTGCCCGCCTGCTTGGCCAGCTCTGCTCCCACATCCAGCCTCTCTGATGCTGGAGTTCTTCCAGGGGCACGGACCACCATTCAAACAGCACCCCTTTCTTGTGTACCCCAGCTTTGCAAAGTCCTTCTTCCACTAAGCCAACATTCTGCTGGACAGCATCCAACTCAGGAACTCAGGACAGACCTACTTTTCCTCCATACCCCTTCTGATAAAATGGGAAAGATGGTGTGGCTGGTTCAGAGGGAGCCTGGAACCTCAAAGTGGCTGCGAAAGGCTTGGCTGAGGAGGGAAGCAGCGGCCGAGCCTCACACAGGAGCCGGCCCGGGTCATGGAGCCAACTGCACTTCCCCACTGTGTGGGTCAGGACCCTGTCTGCTGTAAGCAGTGGCAGGAATTAAAACAGGCGTTACACACACACACACGCACACACACACGCACACACGAAACAAAGACAGAGGAGAGGGAGGAGAAGGAGAAAAGAGAAGAGAAGGAAAGGAATGCTTCGGCTCAGACGATGGCTGAAAGTAAAGAGCACCTCTACTCAAGGCACAGGCGGGCCGAAGCCTGGCCTCCTCTCTCTCTGACTTCCTTCTCCTCCATGTTAGCACCATTTCTAACACGGGGTTCATGTGCGGAAAAGCAATCCCCACCAAGCGGCTTTACACGCATATCCTCAAGTTCAATCTCAACAGGAAAATAAGTGGAAGCCTCTCGCCTTAGAAGTTGGAGCCCTGAGCCTAACTCGTAGGCTAGGGCAAATGTGTGCACATCCCAGAAGCAGCGACAGCATTGAAGTTGGGAGTTGGTCTAGTCCTGGGGCAAATGGCCACCCGCGGTGCCCATGCTGGCTGTGGTGGGAAAAACTGGCAGATTCCAACCCCCGGGGTCTCTGGGCACAAGGAAAGGGGCACGGGGCAAGGTGCAGATGACCTAGCTCAGTCTAAGTCTCTGCTGAGAGCCCAAAGCCGGGCGAGGTTGGGGAGGCAGAATGGTAACAACCCATGTCCCCAAGGCTCTCCTCTGCAACGCATCAGCTGTCACCAGCCGGGCTGGGTATCATGTTGCATTTCAAACCAGAAACTCTCAAATGTGCGTTGAACTGACGGCGGTGTGTGTGGTGCATTGTGTATGCCCGGCTCCTAGACAGGGCTGGCTTCTCCGGTGCTCTGCTGAAGGCGCCCTGGGAAGTTCCAGGGCTGAGCAGCGGTAGGCGGGGGTGAAGCCAGGATGGGGTCTGTTAGCTTCATTCATGGTTACGGAGTCACCTGCTGAGGACACTCAAGCGGTCATGTAGATGACGACAGCACTGCCATTCACGGGGCCTGGCTCAGGCAGATCCTGTGGTGTGAGGAGACCCTACCGTCAGGTGAGCCCAACAGGGAGTCTAGCTGGCGGTGACCCTTGAAATCTGGTGGGCAGAGGCCTGGAGACACACATTGGCCCATTCCCAGGGAGTGCCAGGGCTGCGCAGGCAGGAGACATACAGGTCTCCCCAGACAGGCAGGCTGGGGTCCAGAACTATCCAGGTCCCCACAGGGTGTGGTGAGGAAACTGAGGCAGAAGCTTCTCGGTGGACCAGCCAAGCAGAGCTCAGGGATGCACGGACAGGGTGGGTGAGATGTGGAGACGTCTCTCAACTCTGCCACCTGCAGCCCCTTTCCTACTGTCCTCCAGGGTGTAGGCTGGGCCCAGGGAGGAGCCCCTGCTGGCCCTGATTCTCCCACATGGAGCTGGGGGAAGGGGTGTGGGGCCCAGGCCTGAGCCCAGAGAACCTCAGGGAGGCCGTGGACAGAACAAAGAACCATCTCGCCAAAACCACCTCAGGAGGTAAAACCCCTCGGAAATCCCTCAGGCCCCTGAGTCAGTCCCGGCTCTGGCGATGTTCGTCATTGAGGTTCGGCCCCTCTGCCTGCGGGCACCGCTGGCACAGCCCTTCCGAGCACTCCATGGCCTCTGTCCCACAGCTCTGCCTCCAGGGGTGCATGGCCAGCGGGCCTCAGTTCTTTCCACCCCAAATAACACTACAGCTCACATCCTCAAAGATGTCTCACTGCGCCTCGGGGCGGGGACCTCTGTGGGCTGCCCCGGAACTGTGTGGCCAGCTCTCGGCAGGGCGGCTCTGCCATGTCACTGAGACCGTCCACATTGTCCTGCAGGCCCTCCCTCGCAGGCCTTCTCAGCTCCACAGGGTCGCGTGGATGACCAGCCCTCGGAAGTGTCTGTGGGTACCCACCTGTCTGGTCTCGTCACTCTGACAGCATCTCAGGGTGGCAGCGAGGTCCTTCTGCCTCAGTGGTGCTGAGCATCTGCCTGGAGCCCGGGCGGCCGTGGCCGCGGACCCTCCTCTCCGCTGCTCTCCTCTCCTGGTCAGTGCTGGTTTCCTGCTGAGTTGCTCATCGGCCTTCCTGCTGCGGACCCTTCAGGAGCCAGCTCTGTGCAGATCGCTCCGCCCCCCTGGCCCGTGGGCCTCTGGAGTCCTCCACTAAGGGACAACATTCCCGGTGAGGTGACATAACCAGCAGTGACTTCTCTCCTCCTGACTTCTGCTGATGGACCGATCAGAGTGACCTCCAGCCCCAAGGTCACAAAGATAGTCTCCTGCATTTTCAAAATTAACTTTATCATGTTAACCTTTCCCTGTTATGTGCTAAATCCATCCAGAGTTAATTTCGTTAATATGGTGTGAAGGGGAAAACCAATTTTATTTTATCCATAAGCTGCCAAAATTTCTCAACACGATTTAATAAATAATCCACGCTTTCCCCAAATATCTGTTACCATTTATCCGATTCTCACAGACACAGGGGTCTCTCTCCACACGCGTCCTCTCACATCCCATGTTTTTTGACAGCTCCACACCCCCAATTCCTGTGGCTTTGTCATCTGTTTTAAAGTCTACTAAATGAGCTTCCCCCAACAACCGAATTTTTACTCTTTTTTTCAGAATGTGCTAACCTATTTTAGGGTTTATTTTTCTATACATAATTTCTAATCTGTTTTTCAAGTTCCAAAAATTCCTATTGAGAGTTTAATCAGATAGTGCATTGAATCCATAAGTTAATTTAGAAGAAATTGGCATCTTTACAATGCTCATTATCTCTTTCTTGAACATGGCTATACTCGTCTGCAGTTGAGTAATAACTGTCCATAACCAGCCTCTGCAAAGCCCAGCAGTTACCAAGGGACAGTTAGCACCATGCTGAGGTGTTCAGGTTGGGCTGGCCGGGCTGCAAGATGGATTCAGGATGCCTTCTCTCTGCCCAGTGGACGAGCCTGGGGCAGGCTCTATTCATTTCTCTCCTATTAGGAGCAAAAGAAGAAAGTAAGAGGAAAATGCATGGCTTCTGAGGGCCTCAGGTCAAAATTGCAAACGGTCACTTCTGCCCACGTTCCTTTTGCCAAAGGCAGTCAAATGGCTGAGCTCAGCATCAGCTGAGGCAGGGAAGTAACTGGACGACAATACTGGGGGCATTCCCAATGCCTGTGGCAGAGGGCAGAAGGTCTAACCCCATTGTCTAACTCAGACAGCACCCCTTTCTTGTGTAATCCAGCTTTGCAAAGTCCTTCTTCCATTGAGCCAATATTCTGCTGGACAGCGTCCAACTCAGGACAGAGCCCATTGCACAGGAGTGGAGACCTGGAAGCCATCATCTGCTCTCCCACGAAGGCGAGTCCACTGGATTCAGGTTTGTGCTTCTGCGGTTGCAAAGGGCTTTTCTGCAAAGCTGGTGCTGGCTTTCCTCAGACTGACTCCAGCACAGCTCACCTGCTGCGCAAGTACTTGTGGGGGAACAGCGGCGCCCCCAGCTCCTGAGAGAGGATCCTTAGAAGCCACTTCTACCTCATGAAGTAGAGGGAAGCCGGGACTCCACCTCCCTCCCTCGGCACAGGGCTCTATTTTTAGGAACACGGTATGAACAGATTAGGGTGGAGTTTGCACCCGGGAAAGAGCTTAGTCATGGAGTCAGCTGACATCAGCGCAGGGGCGGGCTCAGCCACTGATTTGCCGTGTGGCACGTGGCACGTCCCGCTTACAATCTCTGGGCCTCCAGCTCTCCCGCGTGTCCAGTGAGCGGGTTGGACCCAATGACCTCCAAAGGCCCTTCCCAAATCTGTGACATGTCATGAGTCTATAATTTATGAGTGCCTCTGAAGAGGAGTCCCAGCGTGGCAAGGGTGAGAAAACCTGCCGTGGTGAGCAGAGGTGAGCAGCGACTGGGGGCTTGGATACAGTTTCAGGAAGGCGCATGTGCATGTGTGTGTGCGTGTGCGTGTGTGTGCATAGGCACATGCATGTGTGTGTGCATGTGTGTGTGCATGTGCGTGTACGTGTGTGTGCATGTGTGTGTGTGCATGCGTGTGTGTGTGCATGTGCGTGCGTGTGTATGCACGTGTATGTGCATATGTGTGTGTATGTGAGTATGTGCGCGTGTGTGTGTGCATGCGTGTGTGTGTGTGTGCTTGTGTGTGTTGGGGAGCAGGGAAGCTCACTGTGTTCATGTTTTTACAAGGAGTGATGGGCAGAGAGTGGAGGGTACTGTGAGCTGAAAGACAGCAGACCTGGGAGCCAATGTCTGGAAGACACGGATGCCGACTTCAGCTCAATCGAGAGGCCCTTTTCTCCCAAGCAGAGCTTTTCAGTAATGACATGGGCTCCCTTAAGGACTTCTGAGATTCCTGGGTTTAGTGGGGACAAGGCCACTGACTTTAAGCATCTCCATGTGATAAAACACCCCTTCTGGGCACTTCTCTTATCTCCAGCAGCTAAGGAAGGCTGGGCTGCCTTATCTATCCCTTTCTTCCGGCTCTCTAAACGCATCCTCCAATTCATGCTGGAGGGGCTCTGGTGGAGTCAGGCTGGCAGATCCTGTGCTCCGGATGTGCAGCATCAAATCCTGCAGTAAGGCTTGCCTTGAGGTGGCTCCTGGCCTGTGCACTGCGGGGGCAGCTTGGGGAGCTCAGTGAGGAGGGGGCAAGAGGAGGAAGGAGAGGCAGAGGAGGTGGAAACCTTTGAGTGATTCAAGTGTACGGTGGACTTGGGCTTTTCTTTCTGGAAGGAGACTCAAAGGAAGACAGAGGAGTTCCGTGCTGGCTGCACCTGGAAGAAGCATGGCCAGGCACAAGGTCTCCTGCCTGGAATTTCAACTCTGGGAGGCTGAGGCAGGTGGATTGCTTGAGGCCAGGAGTTTGAGTCCAACCTGGGTAGTATGGCAAGGCTCCGTCTCCACCCAAAAGACAAACATTAGCTGGGCATGGGGGCAGGCGCCTATAGTCCCAGCTACTTGGGAGGCCGAGGTGGGAGGAAGATCTAAGCCCAGGGAGGTTGAGACTGTGATGAGCTGTGACCATAGCACTGCATTCCAGCCTGAAGACAGAGTGAGACCCTGTAAAAAAAAAAAAAAAAGAAAAAAAAAATAGAAAAGAAAAGGAACCAGGTGTGCTTTCCAAGTGGTCAGAGGTAGAAGCTGGAGATGAGGCCAGGAGGGAAGGGAGAAGGCCTCTCCCCGAGGCCTGTGGGCAGGGTTTTAAGTCCTCCACCCCATGGTGAGTCCCTCATCCTGGACGCCTGTGGTCCAACTCACCCAACTTAGTGTCTCCCAGGCAGAGGCCACGCCTGGGCACCCCACAGCGGAGAACCCAGGTCAGTTTCCTCAGGTCAGCTTCAGGGAACCAAGGCTCTCCTTTGACTCCAATCCCAGGAAGAAGAGATCAGGGGAGAGAAGCGCCTCTGGGCCAAGGTTTCTGGGCTAGAGCTACCGGTGGGAGGCAGGGGAGACTGCAAACTGCTTTGCTCCACGCAGCGTTAGATGGCATAAGATTGGCATCCTCTGTCTGCTTTGCCTCCTCTATCTGCCTTGCATCCTCTTCCCTCACTGGAAGGAGCGTGGACTCCTGAAGGGCAGTCAAGTTAGGTGGGGCTGGGACAGAGACTAGCTGGCGCTCGGTTCCACCCGGCTTCACTCTCCCAGTGTACACAGCCGTGCTGCCACCTGCGGCCATCTGTGCTCCTTTACCTGCCCTCTTCCTGGTTGCCAGGAGGCCTCGCCCACGTGCAGAAGAGGTCAGAGGTTCTGGGGATTCACACGTCCCAGGAGCAGCCCTCACCTAGCGGTGGTAGGAGCTGATGTGTGAATACCCCAATTCTCTCGCCTCGTAAGTGGGATAAGGTTAGGGTGTGTGCTAGACACCCAGGACACGTCCTAGGGGTGGGCTTCTGGTGCCTTCTGGGTCACTGGCTTGGAAAGTCTCCCTTGGCTGGCTGCTTCTTTCACTGTCTCAGGTACCCACTCTCTAGTTGGCGCTTCCTAAAATCCCTCTCGAATAAACAATTTGCACCTAAAATCCTCATCTCAGGACCTGCTTCTGGGGAATGCAGATAAGACGTGGGCCTTGAGAGTGCCTTCGTGCTCTGTGAAGTGCATTTCTTGGGCTCCATGCAGCACCCTGCATCGTGAGCAGGGGCAGGGGCTTCCCTTTATGCCTGCTCCTGCTTCCGGTCATCCTCACGGTGAAAGAGCAGAACAAGGGGGACATGCCCAGGTCAGCCCTGGTTCCAGCCAGAAGGCGCCCTTGAGCCTCATTCATGGTGTGGGAGTTCCCTGTTAGTAAGCCATGCGGGGCTAGAGGCAAACACTCTTGCTCACTAGGAATGCCCTGGTCTGAGGGTCTCCTCTGCAGGCGTGCACCTCTGGAGCACAGAGTGGTGGGCGTGCCCATGGGGGGACATGTGTGGTCTGAGGCCCCGTGTCCCATTGTTTTGCCCAGGGCATCATCAGCAACAGTTAGGGGTGAGCCAGCTCAGGGATGGGGTGTGGAGGGAGTCAGGGTGGTGCTCTCCTTACATTCACCGAGTTCATGGTGGTCTCACCAAACAGCTGCCTGAATGAGAAGAGGAGAGAGTGTGAGCCCCACGACAGAGAATGTGACTTCTCCCCAGCACTCCCTCCAGAGCTCCTCATGTACCTCTCCCGCGAGGGATATATGGGGCCAGCGCCTTTCCTCATACTGCCTCTTCCTGGGAAGCCCTTCCCATCCTTTCCCACAAACCACCTTCCCCACACTCTTCCATAGATGCACAACCAGTGCTCAGGGCCGTCTTCTGCACCACTGCCCAGCAGTCAGGCCCTCGGAGGCCTTTCATCCGGGAGGCCTGGCTCATGGGCCTTCTTTGCATCCCCACGTCCCAGCAGAGGGCAGGCGCCCATTCGGTGCTGCTGCCCTAGATGTGTGCATGAACCAGTCTGCTGTACTGGACGGAGCTGCCCTGGCACCTCCTCCAAACCGGGCCCTCTGCCCAAGCATAAAGCAGACCTCAAGTTCCTAACCTTAAGAAGTGGACAGACATGGAGACAGAGTGCTTTGGGGTGCAGAGCCGGGGAGCAGGGGGCTTTCTGGCGGATCTGGAAGAACATGGCTTAGGAGAGAAGGAAAGAACAGTGTCTCTTGCTGTCTGTGCTTTACTGCAACATCTCTTTATTGCCTTTAATTTTCATGCCAAATTAAGTGCAACTCTCCTTTAAGTGATGAATAAATTGGGACTTATAGAAATTCAGGAACCTTTGCAGAGTCCCTCCACTTAGAATGGAAATCCAATCCTAGCCAGTCTTACTTCCAAAGTATCCCCAATGGCCATGGACAACTCCAGAAGGATGGATTTACCATGTGATGTCAAGGGCGCTTGTGTGTTCTAGGAGCATGCCCATTCACCTTTGAAGGTGACGTGGTGTGAAAACATACTTGTTCTCAAAAGCATCTCAGAACCTCCAGCATAGACAAGACCAAAATTCAGAGTTCCAGGAAAAACAAATGCAAATCTGGCTATGACAGAGCTCAACTAACATTTATTTAAGAAATTCAAACATTGGTGTGTGGTCTACACTCCAAAGCTCTGCCAAATTATTCTTGATTTTGTCTGGACTGTGTACAGGCAGCCTGGATAAATACAACCAGAGATGATTTTTCCTGAAATCATCTAAGTATTTGCTCCAGCTTTTGGTTTCTACATAAAATTGTGTTTGCTGGACCCCCAAGAGAGGGCTCAGAGCCAAATTAGGTTGTGTGAAATTAAAAATATTTTTAAAAACCCAGCCTGTAGACGCTTATTGTCTGGTTATGGGAAAAAAAATCAATTGAATGGAACAGATACCCTCTGCTTATAGAATGTGTCTCACCAGACCAACCCTCCCATGATTAATAGATATTAAAGCTGGAGAGCAGTCAAGAAAAACTGCTGTTTGAAGGCATTGGAAAGTAATCAAGATGGTCAAGACTTTAGGTGCCGGTGTCGCCTCCCTGAGAGGAGGGAATGCAGGAGACAAGCTAAGTGCCGTGGCCACCTTTCCTCAGGGGCATGTGTAATCTGCCATGTGGGGAAGAGTCCAACAGACAGCTGTGCCCCATGCATCTGAAAAGATCAAAGAGGAAGCCGAGGCTCTCCAGGCAGTCAGGATTTGAGAGGGCATGATCCATGAGAAAAGAGATTTCCAGAGAAGCGAGTCCACCATTCTGCACAGATTTTTCTCTTGGGAATTTGTCAAATCTCAAGGCTCATGGGGTCATAAGAGGCTTACAAATCAAGCACAAAGCAGCTGCTCAGTGCTAAGTAGCCAAGGAGAGCTGGAGAGTCAAATAAGACAAAAACTTCCAAGAAGAGAAAGGGTCCTAGTGAGCACCTCCTGTTCCAGTAGAGGCCTCAGCAATGCTGTAGACCAACAGCAAAGACAAACCAGAACCACGTCAATCTTTGCAGTGCCCAACACCTGGCCTCAAAATATCTCAGGCCATGTTTGTATCAATATCCTGTTCTACTCTAACAGCTGGGCCGGAGAAGATTAACGCTCTCTCGAGGAAGACAGCCTCATCCAGACCTTCTAATGCTTTTCATGCACCATGTCAGACATTCGACACAAATGTGCCAGGCCTGCCCATAGAGAAGATAGAATGACATGAAAAATAAGACAATAGAAACAAATCTCCACAGGATCTAGATTTTGCAGTTTGTAGACAGAGATTTTAACATAAATGTAATAATTCAAGAAAATAAATAATAAAACTGAGAATTTTACCCCAGAACTGGTAAGAATAACAACTCAAACATACAATAATTGAAACTAAGAATGCTCTAAGCCAGAACCCCCGTAGGAGACATAAACCATAAATCTGAACAGAGAAATATTAACAGAAAGAATCAGTATCTGATAATAAGGACCTCCTATCAGGGTGCAAAGAGAACAGCAAATAGCACAGGGATAAAAGCTGTGGGGTGAGCCCTGCCCCGGGGATTGCTGTGGTACCACGGAGTGAGGAAGGCGTCTGGAAGAGGGGACCCACATCTGCAATCCAGACCTCACTGGAGAGCGCATAGCTCTGGTGCGCTGTGTAGGGGAAGTTCCCTAAGGTATCATAAGCCAGGACTGCCAGGCAGCTTAGTGCACATCAACTTGCCCATAAAATTCTCTGGGAAGCTTTCCCAGTTCAGAAGGAAACTATCTGCAGTGTAAGCAGGGTAAGTGGGAAGGGCAATGAGAAGAACGAAGAGGGCAAATATGTGGGTAATAATGAAAAACGGTAAGATTCACACATGTGGGAAAGAAGAATGCATGAGAACGTCACAGCTTTGCCAAATGGGAAGGGGCTTATACTGGATGAACCTTCCCGCCAGAAATCATCACAGGCGAACCCCATTTGATTGCCCTTGCCAGATACTGCGATTTTCAAAACTGGAAGGTTTGTGGCAATCCTGCGCTGGGCAAGTCTGCGCCATTTTCCCAAGAGCATGGGTTCGCTTCAGGTCTCTCTGTGCTATTTGGGTAATTCTTAGGTTTTGGCAATTCTTGCAGTGTTTCAAACATTTAAATTATGCCTTTTATGGTGATCTGTGAACAGTGATCTTTGATGTTACCATTGCAATTGTTTAAGGACACCATGAATTGCACCCATGAAAGACTATGACCTTGACCAATAAATGTTGTGTGTGTCCTGACTGCTCCCCTAGTCATCTCCCCATCTCACTCCCTCTCCTAGGGCCTCTGTGCTCCCTCAGACACAACAATATTGAAATTAGACTAATGAATACCCTTACCATGGCCTCAAAGTGTTCAGATGAAAGGAAGACTCACACTTCTCTCACTTCCAATCAAAACCTAGAAATGCTTCAGCTTAGTGAGAAGGCAGGTTGAAAGCTGAGATAGGCCAAAAGCTGCACCTCTTGTGCCAAACAGCCACGTAGTGAATGTAAAGAAAAACCTCTTGAAGGAAATTAAAGGTGCGACTCCAGAAAGCACGCAAATGATAAGAAAGTGAAACAAACAGCCTTCTTGCTGATATGGTGGAAGTTTGAGTGGTCTGGACAGAAGATCAAACTAGCCACAACATTCCCTTGAGACAAAGCCTAGTCCAGAGCAAGGTCCTGGCTCTCTTCAATTCTATGAAAGCTGAGAGAGGTTAGGAAGCTGCAGAAGAGAAGCCTGAAGCTAGCAGAGGTTGGTTCACGAGGTTTAAGGAAAGGGACTGACTCCATAACACAAAAGTGCAAGGTGAAGCAGCAAGCACTGGTGGAGAGTCTGCAGTAAGATATACATGAGACCTCGCTAAGATCACTGAGGAAGGTGGCTACAACAACCATGAAGGTGGCTGCAATAAACAACAGATTTTCAGTGCAAATGTAACAGCTTTCTACTAGAAGAAGATGCGATCTAGGACTTTCACAGCTAGGGGGAGAAGTCAATGCCTGGCTTCAAAGCTTCAGAGGACCAGCTGACTCCCTTGTGAGGGGCTAATGCAGCTGGTGACTTTAAACTGAAGCCAACACTCATTTCCCATTATGAAAATTCTAGGGCCCTTAAGAATGATGCTAAATCCACTCTGCTTGTGCTCTACACATGGAACAAAAAGGCTGAATGACAACATATCTGTTTATAGCATGATTTACTGAATATTTTAAGCCTAACGTTAAGACTTACTGCCTAGGAAAAAAAAAAAAAAGATTACTTTCCAAATACTAATGTGACAGTTTGCCTGGTCACTCAAGAACTCTGATGGAGGCTGGGCACAATGGCTCACGCCTGTAATCCCAGCACTTTGGGAGGCCCAGGTGGGTGGATCACCTGAGTTCAGGAGTTCAAGACCAGCCTGACCAACATGGTGAAACTCCATCTCTACTAAAAATACAAAAATTAGCCAGGCATAGTGGCACATGCCTGTAATTGATTCTAGCTACTCAGGAGGCTGAGGCATGATAATTGCTTGAACCCAGGAGGCGGAGGCTGTAGTGAGATAAGATCACACCACTGCACTCCAACCTGGGAGAGAGAATAAGACTCTGTCCAAAAAAAAAGAAAAAAAAAAGAAAAAAACTCTGATAGAGATGCACAAGGAGATGAATGTTGTTTTGTTGTTTTTATGTGTGTTAGCACAACATCCTTTCTGCAACCCTGGATCAAGGAGTCATTTCAACTTTCTCCTTATTTAACAAATACATTTTATAGTACTACAGCTGCCACAGACAGATTTCTGTCATGAAGAACATTTGTCATTCATGGAAGGAGGTCAAGATGTCAACTTTAGTAGTTTGGAAGAAGTTGATTCCAACCCTTTGAGGGATTTCCGACTTCAGTGGAGGAAGGAACTGTAGATATGGTGGAAATAGCAAGAGAACTGGAATTAGAAGTGGAGTCTGAAGATGTGACTGAATTGCTGCAATCTTATCAAATTTGAACAGATGAGGAGCTGCTTCTTATGGATGAGCAAAGAAAGTGGTTTTCTGAGATGGAATCCACCCTTGGTGAAGACGCTGTGGACATTGTCGAAATGACAACAAAGGATCTAGAATATTCCATACCCTTAGTTGAGAAAGCAGTGGCTGGCTTTGAGAGGGTTGGCTCCAATTTTGAAAGAAGTTCTACCATGGGTCAACTGCTACCTCATACTACTGGGAAATCTTTTGTGAAAGAGATGATTGATGCAGCCAGCTTTATTATTGTCTTATTTTAAGAAACTGACACAGTTACTTCAGCATTCAGTAACCCCCACCCTGATCTGTCAGCAGCCAACATCATCCAGGCAAGATCCTCCACCAGCAAAAATATTATGATTTCCTGAAAGCTCAGATGATCATGAGTATTTTTAGCAATCAAGTATTCTTAAATTAAAGTATGTACATTTTTTAGACATAACGCTATTGCATGCTTAGTAGACTAACGGATGGTCTAAACATAACTTTTATATGCACAGAGAAACCAAAAAAAACTGTGACTCTTTTTATTGTGATATTTACTTTATCCTGGTGGTCTGGAACCAAACCTGCGAATCAGGAATCTGTGTTTAGCACTTCCAGTGGGGCTGGAAATTGAAGAAGAAAATGCTGGATTGAGGAAGTTGCGTAGGATGATTCCCTGGATTGAGGAAGTTGCATAGGATGATTCCCCGAATCTGTACACTTCCCTCAAATTCTTGGCTCACTCTGCCATGCACATGCACATGCGCATACACACGTACATATACACATACACAGGCACGTGCACACTCACACTCACACGCACACATACACACACATACACATGCACATGCAGATACACACGCACATGCACATGCAGATACACATACACACGCACATGCACATGCAGATACACATACACACAAACATGCACATAAACATACATATGCACATACGTGCAAGTGCACACACGTACACATGCACATACGCACATGCACACACATGCAAATGCACATACGTATACACGTACATATATACATGCACACACACATGCACATGCACACACAAACATGCACACACATGAACATAAACATACACATGCACATACGTGCAAATGCACACACAAGTACACATGCACATGCACATACACACGAGCATGCAAATGCACATGCAAATACACATGCAAATATGCATGCATACACATGCAAGTGTACATGTAAGTACACATGCACATACACATATGTACACACATGCAAATGCAAGTGCACATACACATCCATACAAACATGCACACACACATGCACATAAACATACACATGCAAATGCACACACATACACATGCACATACACATACATACGCACATGCAGATGCACATACATACACATACAAATGCATACACATGTACATGCACATGTACATGCAAATGCACACACACGTGAAAATACACGCACATACACATACACACACATACACATAAGCATGCACACGCAAATGCACATGCACATAGACATGCAAATGCACACGCACATACAAATACACATACACACATACATGCAAATGCACATACACATGCACATATACATACACTTGCACATGTAGATGCACACACATGTGCACACACACATATACATGCACATGCACATACACAGGGCAGATCTCCACAGAGCCTCACCAAAAAATAGCTGGAAGGCTGAAAGACAGTGGAGAATTCAGCAACTGCACAGTGCTGCAGAAACAGTTTAGAGTTCAAGTTTCACCATGTTAGAGCGCCTTGATGAACACTGAGGGCATTCCACTGGAACCTCAGAAGAATTCAGAACCCCTCCTAAAGCTAGTACCAACACCCTAAGGCTGAGGGCAAAATTGAATAGATTTTTCTAACAGCAGATAGGACCTTAGGACCAAGATGATATGCCAGTAATTTAACTGCCTTCTAGAACAAAATTTAACACTCTTAGGAGAAGATAACAGAATCTCAAGATTCTACAACTTATCACCCACAATGTTCATTATTAAAACAAAAATTACTTGACATGGAATGAGGCAGTAAGCTGTCATCCAAAGTCAAAGGAAAAAACAGTTCATAAAAGAAGACCCAGGCATTGTATAGATGTTGGAATTAGATGAAAATGACATTAAAATACCCATAACTATGTTAAGTATTTATAGGGCAAAATACATATAATGAGTGGTAGGAAATTTTTGGAGAGCTATGGAAATTCTAAAAGTGAAGGACAAAATCCATTCAATAGAAAGGATCATTCAACTTGAAGTCAGAGCATGACAGTTTGAATAAACTGAAGCACAAAGGGAAAAAAAAAAGACTGAAAATAAGTAAATATAGCCTTATCCACCTGTGTAGAAATATTAAGCAATGTAATATGTATATTATATGTATATGTAATATGTATATATATAATATATATATATTATGTATATATATATATATCAGAAATCCTAAAAGGAGAAGACAGAATGGAAGAAAAAATATTTAAATACATATCAGCTAAAAAGTTTCTAAATGTGATTAAAACATCAATCTATTATTCCAGAAAATTCAATAAAATCAAGCAAAATAAATGCAAAGAAAAGAACAGCTAGGCACATCCTAGTCAAACGGATAAAGATCCCAGTTAAAGAGAAAATCCTAAAGGCATTTGGAGGGGTAAAAAGGGACAGACAGGCAGAAGGTAAAGATAAAAGTAGCAGTTTATTTCTCATCAGAAACCCTCATGCCAGAAGACAACAGAGTGGCGTCTTAAATGTGAACCTAGAATTTTATAACCAGCAAAACACTTTCAAAATTGAGGATCAGATAGAGGTATTTTCATAAAAATGAAAAGTGAGAGAATTCATCACCAGGACTTCCACACTGGAACAAAAAATTCCCTTCAGTGAAAGGAAAAGGGGGATAGCACTGGAAATGCACAGATGTGGGTAAATAAGATGACTTTTTCCTGAAATTCTTGAAATGTCAGTTGACAAATAATAAGCCAAAAAGTCAACAGAATGAGAATATCACGCCTTGCAACTCTGAATGAATTAGTAGATGTGAGCATTAAAAATCAATGACTGGTCGCATGGCAAAAAGAGGTACAATTGAAAATTACATGCCTCCCACTCTCTGGCCAAACACCAAATAGCATCTTCACAAAGGGATTAAGCCTGAGCATGACCCAGTCTCTGGCTCCCACTGCCAATTTGCAAAAAATATATATAAAGGACAGAGGAGCATGTTAAGAGTGCTATCAGCAAATTCCAGACTGCAGGAGAGTCCACGACTCAAAGGAACCAGACTTCCCCACAGATAATGGCCCAGAAAAGAAAAAAGTAGAAAGAGTTTACAGGATAAAAGAAGCTTAAAAGACATGTCAAATTTTAAAATTGGACAAGACTAATTTGTCATGTCCAGGAATTCACATTTGAATGATAAAACTATTTTGTTTAAAAATGTGCCATTACCATAAAAGTCAGGATTGTGTTTACTTATGGGGTGTGGAGCAGGTGGAGGGGCCTGACTGAGGCCAGGCAGATGGACGTGGTTCCCAGGGTGGGTGACAAAACCATGTTTCTTAAACTGATGGGAGTTACCAGAGTGCTTGCTTAAGAATAATTTGTAAACCACACATTTATTGTGTTTGATCCTCTGTATGCATTTTATTATTTTATGATGAAAACATTTCTGAAGAAATGAACATTTCAAAGCAAAAATAATAATAATGCTATATGGGGTTCTTAACATATGTTAAAGTAAAATGATTGTGTATGCACGTGGTGAGGAAACCCCCAAATTGCCAAGGCTGTGGAAAAATTTCTAGGGCTCCTGCAATAGGAAACATTAGGAATATTTTCTATTCCAACAATTAAACTTCAACACATCACAATTCATGGGGCGTCAGGTGTTGAAAAGGTCTTGCCTCAGTAGAAGGGAATAAATATAGCCTCCAGTAACTGTGGCTCTGAATCAGTCTAACTAAACTTGAAAGAAGAACCAAAAGGATCAAACTATTTCCAAGTATCCTCAAACATATTTATAGAAACACAAAAATATCCAGCACCCAATAAGATAAAATTATAACATTTGTGGCCGGGTGCGGTGGCTCAAGCCTGTAATCTCAGCACTTTGGGAGGCCGAGACGTGCGGATCACGAGGTCAGGAGATCAAGACCATCCTGGCCGTCTCTACTAAAAAATACAAAAAACTAGCTGGGCGAGATGGCGGGTGTCTGTAGTCCCAGTTACTTGGGAGGCTGAGGCAGGAGAATGGCATAAACCCAGGAGGCGGAGCTTGCAGTGAGCTGAGATCTGGCCACTGCACTCCAGCCTGGGTAACAGAGTGAGACTCCGTCTCAAAAAAAAAAAAAAAAAAATTATAACATTTGTTATACAATCAATTTACCAGGTATGCAAAGAAGCAGAAAGTTTGACCGAAGTTGACGACAAAAAAGCATTCAAGAGAGGATGGCACAGATCATAACAGTAAAAGGCAAGAACATTCAAACTGCTCTTATGACTATATTCCGTGTGTTCAAAAAGAAAAAAAAACCCAGAGAAGACTGGACATATTACATCATAACACGGAAGAGAGGAAAAGACCCAAATTGAACTTCTAGAAATGGACATTGCTATGTCGATTAAAGAGGGAAAAAGGCCAAATACAAGACGAACCTCAGAAGGCAGCATGAAACCCATTATTATTAATAATTATTTTAAATTTAAATGTCCTCAATACTTCAGTTAGAAGACAGGGATTTTCAAATTGGATGAACAAAAGAAAATAAAAGACCAAACTCTACGGTACCTACAAAAAACCCACTCTGGATATAAAGACACAAATAAAGGTAGAATGATAGAAAATGGTCTATTTTGCTAACATTCACCAAAAGAAATCTGGAGTTGCTACATTAAGCTCAGACAAAATAGACTTCAGAGCAGAGAGTGTCATGAGCGCTCTTAAGATCATTTCAGAAATGACAAAGGGGTCACCTCATGAGGAGGACATAACAGTCCTACATGTTTATGGATTAATAACAGAGGTTCACAATGCATGACGCAAAAACTGTTAGAAACAGAAGGAAAATGGACACATCCACAAAAATAGCAAGATGGAAACATCTATCTTTCACTAACTGATAAAATAAGGAGAGAGAGTCGACAAGGACACAGAAGACTTGAACAGCAGCATGAATTAACTTGACCTGATTGACATTTATCATTTATAAAGCACATTTTCCTTTTCACGTACATGTGAAACATTTGCCAAGATAGACCCTATCTGGGGTCATCAAAACAAAATCTCAATACATTTGAAAGTCATGTGCTGTGGTGTGTGTCCCCTCCAAAATGCAGGTCTCACCAGTGTGATGATTGATTTGTTTTTCTAAGACCACCAGAGTGGGCACAAAAGAACCAGCG
>NC_045440.1:145382740-145392896 GCF_002776525.5 Piliocolobus tephrosceles
AGAAGAACCCGGAAGTGAACCATCCTGCCTCCGTTCGTCCAAACAATGATAATGAGAGATGATCCAGCCGTCGGCTCCTCCCGTGGGTCGGGTGAAGCCTGTTCTGCCTGAGGCTTCCTCCACTTGCCCTTCCGGTTTCCTCCACTTGCCCTTCCGGTTTCCACCACTTGCCCTTCCGGTTTCCTCCACTTGCCCTTCCGGCTTCCTCCACTTGCCCTTCCGGCTTCCTCCTGTGTGGACGTGGTGTCCTTCCACTCTGGAGGGTGCAGCCCTCGCCGGGCAACTGGACCTGCCAGCACCTTGATCTCAGACTCCCCAGCCTCCAGAACTGTGAGAAGATACATTTTTGGTTTTTAAAAATTACCTGGTCTCAAGTATTTTATTGCAGCAGCACACAGTGGACTAAGGCTCATACGCAGTGTGCTCTGTAACCACAATGGTCTGAAATTAGAAATCAGTAGCAGAAAGATTTCTGGAAAGTTCCTAAATGTTTGAAAACTAAATAATATACTTGTAAATATCCCATGCATTAAAGAAGAAATTCAAAGGGAAATTAGAAAGTGTTTCAAACTGAATGAAAAATGAAAACAGAGCATATCAGAACTTGCAAGATGTCCCTAAAACAGCAGATAGGAGGAAATTTAGAGCACGGAAGACCAATAGTTAATGAAAAGAAAGGTTTCAAATCAAAGCTCTCTCCTTTAACCTTAAAGAACCAGTAAAAGGAAAGAAATTAAACTGAAATTAAGCAAAAGTGAGGAAACAATAAAGATAAGAGAAGAAATCAATGGAAAAGAGAACAGAAAAACAAGAAAGAAGATCAATGAAGCCAATGGTTTATTTTTTTTTGAGGTCATTAAAATTGGAAAACCTCTAATCAGATTGACCAGAGGAAAGAGAGAAGACATAAATTATAAATATCAGAAATCAGAATGATGACATCACTACAGACTATATAGATATTAAAAGGATACTGGGGAAATATGATGAACTTTATTCCAATAAATTTGACAATCTAGATAAAATTCACAAGTTAGTTAAGTACACAAATAACCAAAGTTCTCTCAAAAGGAAATAGCTGTCTGGGATACCCCTTACTTGTACAAAGAAACTGAGTTTGTAGTTGAAAATCCGTTCACAAAGAAAACCCTCAGAATATTTGATGTGGTGCGCCTCCAATACAGTGGGATGAGACAGTCTTCCCAATAAATCATGTTGACCTAATCCAATAACCAGATGGGAAAAATGAATTGACCCTCATTTCACATCATTTAAAAGTAGCTTAACAACCACATGAAAGCACCAGGTCAGATAGATTTTAGACCTGAAAGTGAAAGGTAGAACAATAAAGCCTCTAGGATATAATATAGGGCATGACCTTGAGGTGGTTGCTAACAATGAAGGAAAAGGTTAAAACATGGGATTTTATCAGAATTAATAATTTATGCCCATCAAAAGACTCATCTCCAGAATATAGGTTTTTAAAGGAAACCCCTGTAAATCAACAGAAAAAACACAAACAATTTTTTTTTTTTGAGACGGCGTCTCCCCCTGTCACCCAGGCTGGAGTGCAATGGCGCGACCTCGGCTCACTGCAACCTCCGCCTCCAGGGATCAAGCCATTCTCCTGCCTCAGTCTTCTGAGTAACTGGGATTACAGGTGCCCAACACCACGCCTGGATAATTTTTGTATTTTTAGTAGAGACGGGGTTTCACCATGTTGACCAGGCTGGTCTCAAACTCCTGACCTCAAGAGATCTGCCTGCCTTGGTCTCCCAAAGTGCGGGGATTACAGGTGTGAGCCACCACACAATTCTTTTTTTTTTTTTTTAGAAAAAGTTGACAAATAGCTCATACAGGCGCTCCATAAAGATATTGAATTGGTTAATATACAAGTGTGCTGACCCTCATTAGTCAACCAGAAAATGCATATTAAAATTGCTAAACGGTATCACTACACAGAATGACTAAATCTTTAAATTGAAGTTACAAAGTGTCTGCAAAGATGTGAAGTAACTGGCAATGCACTGGTAGGAGTGAACTGACACAGCTATACTGAAGACCCAGCCACCAGCCACCAGTGTTTCCTGACACCACGCTGCCAGCATTTATGACCTGTTAATTTCGCTCATTGATATACATCCAACATAAATGTGTTTATTTACCAAAAGGTGTGTATATGAAGGTTTATAGCAGTTCTACTCATAATAGGCAAAAAATTAGAATCAATTACATTGTCCCTCAACAGTAGAATGGAGAGATAAATCTCCATGGCCTCATACAGGGGGGTAATAGAGAAATCAAAGTAACGGAGTGCTATTCCTTGCAACCGCAGGGATGATCCCCAAACATAATGTGGAGAGAAGGGAGCCAGACAGACAAGAATGCATCACACCCTACTCCAGTCAGGCAGAACTCATCTCTGTGTCAGGGTTAGAATAGCAGAGACCTTTGGAAGGTGGTCACAGGCAGGGAAGGCAGCCTTCTGCGGTGCCAGTGATGTTCTGTTTCCTGACCCAGTTGATGGTTAGCTGGGGGACCTCACTCAGTAAAATCTCTGTAAAATCTCATCAAGTCTGTTGCCTTATGATACATGCATTTCTCTGAAAGTGTATTCTACTTAAAGTGCTAAACAGTGCTGTGAAGTGATCAGCAGTAGAATTCGAACCCTGTGCTGTTGATGCCACATGAAGGCAACTGCTGCCAGGAGAGTTCTGAGTTCAGATCTCAGCTCGGCAGTTTCCTAGCCCAAAATGGTGAGGAAGACATTTCAGCTTCCTCCACTTTCGTGGCTGCATCTTTGCGCCTCACTGCAGAAATGTTTGAGGTCTAATAGACAGCCTAATTAATGCACCTAATTCAACACCTGGTGTGTGGTAAACCTGCTAAAAAAGAAAATTGTGGTGTTGGGTGTCAGTTAAGAGAGTGGGCTCTGGGGTCAGGGGTCAGGCTTGGGTTTGAGTTCAAGTTCTGCCACAAGAAGCGGCTTCACATTCTTTCTGTTTCTCCATCTACAAAATGAGTCTAAGGTGGCGAGAAATAGGTGAGTTGTGACTTAGCAGGCACAGAGAACACGGCTTCTTCAGGTTTCTAATTCTTATGATTACTATTATTATGTCATGGAGCTTAAGGAAGGGAAATTCCTGCAGGCGGGAAGCTTTGGAAAGATTCTGAGAGAAGGAGGGAATTCAGGTGGCCTTTCAAGAACAAACAAGATTCGGGGCTAATCAATGCAGGTGAACTGAGCTTTTGGAGGGGGTTCCCTTTCCTCCCCCCTCCCCATTAGCTAAATCGGATACCTTACTGGGAAATTCAAAGACTCACAGAGTCCAGCCCTGATTGACCTCTTTCAACTTTCCAAGGAGGAAACTATTGCCCAAAGGGGTCAGGGGCCTTTTGAGTTTCCACATGGGCATGAGAAGAACCCGTCTCAGGTCACTTCTCAGCTCCCCAAGTACCCAGGCATGCCCTGAACTCTTACTCCCAGCCTGTCCAGAAACTGTGGCATGAAGGTCCTGCTTCCTTCATCAGATGCGAACGTCCCATAGATGGACACTGTATCCTCATCACTAAGTACAGCACCCAACTACAAGGCAGCTGTGCTGCGTGGGTGTGCACACAGAGAAAAGGACAATCCCAAACTGTTTAAGGCCTAGAGAATGCATCTTCTTAAACTGAAAGCGTTGATCCTCACCAGCCTTCCCCAGACTCCTCTTTTTCATCTAACTTTTCAGCAGCCAGTACAGGAGCTAATGGGCTTTTACCACTTTTAAACCCAACATACTAATTATAGTTCAAAGAACCACGTGCAGATTCAAGCATTTTTCCCTTACCACACTTCCTGATCTTATGAAGAACTAATTAAAAACTTTTTTTTTCTGTTGTTGCTTGTCTGACAGTTTTGCCAATTTGCAGGCTGACATGCGGAGCTCATTAGAAGAGAAGGCCATCAGCAGATCCCCACTGTCGGGTGCTGGGGCTCACCAGTGCTGGGGGCGCACCTCTGAGAAATGTGACTGAGCAGAGATAAATCAGCCCCTCCAAGAAGACTCAGTCAACCTTTACGCATGCCTGCTCTTTGCCTGGCAAGGTGCTAGGCTTTAGACAGATAACTAGATGGATGTGGACGCTGCCCTAACAAAGCTTAGGTTCCAGTCTCGCCCCAGCCTAGCTGGGCCCCAAACTCACCCTCAGGTGTGCAGTTTTACATTTGGGTAAACAGGGGCCCTTTGGGGCGAGGGTTCTCTCACCCCTGCTTCACTGACGCCTCACTGCAGCCTCCAACCTGGTTACCACTCCCTCACTTCACACACGAAGGACCCAAGCACAGAGAGTTCATGTGACAGTGGAAGTTTTCACGGTCACCAAGAGCAAACATAGGAATCAATTATATGCCCAAATGTGGACCAAACTCTTTCTAGAATGCAGTGCTGAATAAAGTCACAGGGCAGGAAATGGGGTGGGGTCTTCATCACAGGAATCCCAGCTGTGGGTCCTTCCACTCCAAGACTCTGTCCTCTCTCTCTATTTCGGTGAGATGATAGATGCACATATTGATAGAAATAGGTACATACAGAGAGATACATGCAGAGAGATACATACAGTGGATACACGCAGAGAGATACATGCAGAGAGATACATACAGAGAGATAAATGCAGTAAGATAAATGCAGAGAGATACATGCAGGTAGATACATACAACGAGATACATGCAGAGAGCTATAAGCAGATAGATACATGCAGATAGATACATACAGAGATATACATGCAGAGAGCTATAAGGTAGACAAATGCAGATAGATAAATGCAGAGAGATAGATGCAGAGATACATGCAGAGAGATACATGTAGAGAGATACATGCAGAGAGATACATGCAGAGAGCTATAAGTAGATAGATACATACAGATAGATAAATGGGGAGAGATACATGCAGAGAGATACATACAGAGAGATAAATCCAGAGAGATACATAGATACATGCAGAGAGATGCAGGCAAATAGATATATGCAGATAGATAGAGGGATACAGATAGATAATATAAGTAGATGATAGAAGTATAAACAGACAGACAGATGAATATAGATATATCCCATTATTCTAAGAGACTGATTCCAAATACAATACAAGAAGACTGAAGAAAGTAATCCAACCCCGTAGTGAGCATTTCTGCTCACATATTTGGCCCCAGCCTCACTCTCGGGGACTAGACTTCAGGGCTGCTGGTGAGAATTCACAGCTCCTAAACATGCCCCTTCCACTGAGCCTGAAGCCTGGCATTCTGACTTTCCTCACATCCTCTTTTGTGCCTTTTCCCTGGAAGTACAACCTCCCGTTTTCAGTCACCCACGTCCCATGGGTTTCCTCTGGTTCTGTACCCTGAGACCCACAGTCAGGGAGGAAGGTCTTAGAGACTCCAAGGGACCGTGGAGACAACAGCAACCTTCATTTGCATGAGCCCAGCTGTGCCCAGTCCCCTTGGAGAGCTCCTGGAAATGCAGGTTCAGTGCAGTCCTGGCCTCTGAGTGCCTTCAAGGAGGAAGCATGTTCCAGAGAGACCATGATCCTGGATTGTGTTGAGCGGGACTCCTGGCAGAGGGGAGCCTGACATGGCTCGTGGCGGGCCTCCAGGACAAGAGGGCGCAACCCTGAGTAAGTGAGGGGAGTGAAGGCTGTCTGGGCAGAGGAGCCAACACTGGGACAAGGCCAACAGGCAGCAGAGGGCAGAGGGTGTCCGGGAGTGAGGCTTCCCCAGGCGCAGGTGCAGCTGGGAGAGATGAGTCTGGGTGGGGAAGGGCCTTGGGTCAAGGCCTGCAGCAGGGCATTGTCCTGGAAGTGGTGTGAAACACTGATGACACTGAAATGAGGCTGCAGCCGAAGCTGATGTGTGACTTAAAGACTGCTCTGGCTTTTGTGTGGGGTGGTGAGGCTGGCAGGGCGCTGTCACTATCACCTAGGCAGGGCTCTGTGGTGGTCTCACCGTGGTGGAAGCAGGGAGCTAGAGCCCAGGGAATGAATTCCATCAGGGGTTAGAGGACCACAGAACAGAATTTAGTGAGGGGTCGGCATGGGGATGACAGAGGAGAAAGAGGCGCGGGTTTCTGGTTTGGGCAGCTGTGTGGAGGGAGGGCCGAGACTGGGACTTCAAGACAGAGTGGGGATCATGAGTGTTGGGAGGAAGAGAAAATGGCCTGAAGCTCAGGTGTGCAGTGCTGGCACCCAGGTGAGGGGTGCAGGGATGCTTTCAGTCCATGCCACTTGGCCTCCCCTCCCTTCCAACCCTCCGGACTGAAGCTAACGTTGCCACTTTGGGCACTGCCTCCCGGTGCAGGGACAGGAGACCCATCCACGCCCTTTTGTTTAGGAAAACAGCTGGGCTTTTTGTGATTGGAATTGGAGTCCATATTGAGTCCCCAGGTGCAATTCCCAGGTGGGGTCTGTGCAGGCCCACCTGGGAAGAGGTAGGCTTGAATGATATTTGCTGTTATTAGGGCCAGGGACCCAAGAATGCCTGAATTCTGCCATCCTGTCTCCTCAACTCATGGCCCCAGCAAGATTCTGAAGTAAGGCATCTCTATAAAACAGGAAATCACTGACAGTCAGCTGTTCTTGATCCACAAAAATGGCAACTTCAGAGAGTTCAATCAACACAACGAATCAAAATGCTACCTTAAAATTGTCTGAGACCACTGCAGTTCTCTCCACTGCAGGCAGGCAGAGACCATCACACAGGGCCCAGTGCTGAAGCAGGACAGCTCCTCTGCTGTGCCTCTGGGTCTTATGCCTCCCTATCCAGCTGCATGGCACCACTGGCCTTCAGAGAGCTGGTCAGGTGAAGGCCCAGGTAACATAGGCCTGACCCAGCTCTGGGAAGGGGGCCTTGAGCAATATTTTTGTGGGAAGGAGAAACAGGAAGCTATAAGAAGATGATGGGGGTGAAGAGACCTTTCCCCCTTAGAGTCACCCTGTTATTGATGTCAAGATGCTGAACAGGTCAGAAGCAGTGGCTCACACCTGTAATCTCAAAACTCTGAGAAGCCAAGGCAGAAGGACTGCTTGAGGCTAGAAGTTGGAGACCAGCCTGTGAAACATAGAGACACCCCATCTCTACAAACCAAAAAATTAGCTGGGCATGGTGGCTCACACCTGTGGTCCCAGCTACTCGGGATGCTGAGGTGGGAGGATCACTTGGGCCTGGCAGGTGGAGGCTGCCATGAGCCGTGATTGGACTGCTGCACTCCAGCCTGGGGAACAGAGCGAGACCCTCTCTCTCACTCTCACTAAAAAAAAGTGCTGATCAAATTCCTATCTGGAAAGGGGTTCCCGGGGGCTGATGATCAGAACTGAGCACCAGAGCATACACCTGTGCACATGCACACACACACACACACACACACACACACACACACACACACACACAGAGGAGAGGAGGCCATTGGGTGAGACCTGGGTGACAGCCACTTCTGGTGCAGGAGCCCCAGGGCAGGTTAACACCTCCTGTCTGAGTTAGCTTGGGTCCATCAAGAAGCAGTGCAAGGTGGGGCTAGATGTGTAGGTTGTGGGTTACGGGCACATCTGTGGAGGATTAAGGGGAGGAGCTAAAGGAGGTGAAGCCAAGGAGTGCCTCCCACTCTTTGGCAGACACTTTTGAAGACAAAGGGGGATGAGGGCAGGCTGATGCCGCGGTGCACAGGAGGTGGGGGCCCAGAAGGCGGTTGTGAGTCCATTGGCCAACTATGCTGAGCACTCTTGCACTCTATGAAAACTGATCATTTTGTGGTGACTGTGAACCCCTGAATAAACCTACTTCCCTGAGGCTCACAATCCACACAAACCCTGAGCCTTCCCAGGGTTCCCCCAGCCAGGCAGAGTGACCCCATCTCTGCCTTGTTCCTTGCTGACCTTGGGAGAAACACGGCAGTGGGGGTGGAGGAAGGGTATGGGGGAAACATGTCCTGTAGGTGGTAACTGAGGTCATGCAAGGTGATAAGGGCATGTAGGCGGAGCTGGGTTCAAATATTGTCACGTGCGGTGCACAACCAGGCTCCGAACTTCCCTGAGCCACACCGGAACAATGACCATCCTGAGACCCACCTGTCAGGTTTCTGTGGAGGTATCTGAGATGACCGAGGAGAACTGACTAGCAACATGCCTGGCATGGTTTGGGCTCTGTGTAGAGGCCCAGCCTCCTCTCTCTCCCGTCCCCCTTTCCTCCAGATTCCATCCTCTTCAGTACAGATGGGATCCAATACAGAATGTGATGTTTATGATTTAATGGATGACAAAATACCAATTAAATATCTAGGCTGCTGTAGTCAAATGCCAAACCATAAATCGCGTGTTCGAGCACCTCCTCCGGCTTCACGAGTGTCATCTCGGCTGGAAGCAAAGTCACTTTCAGCACCGCAGACAGCGCCCTGGGCACGGAGGGAGTCTGTAGCTCCCAGGGCTGAATGAAACCATCAGTGCAGGGTATTTACCTGTTTCTTGGGGCCACTGGACAATATATTTTCTTGCGGGAGTATAAAAGTTTGTTATACATAAAGAATACCACCACTAACAAATGCTGGCAGGCTAGGACAGCATGGTACAGGGTGGAGGATGGCTAGCTCTTCGGAAAGTGAAAGGTTTGGGCGGCGTGTGCCTCATGCCAGGCTGATAGGTCAGTAGATGGGAGAGCACATGCCGAACACCACAGGGCATCAGGGCAGCAGGGTTCCCTGTCTCATCTGGGGCTTTGAAGGGAGCACACCCAGAAGTGAGCAACTGAAGCAAAGCAGCTTCCTGAGGTGCCCCTTCCAGGCTTGTCTCTGAAGTCACAAATGCCATTTTAAGCAATATGTTTAATTGGATGATTTCCACAAGCTACCCATGAAGTCTCTAACCATCATAATTCAGTGAAGAAAAGAACATTAAGTTACAGGCTGTGGGAAGAGGAGGCAACACCCTCCAATTCCGGAGGTTCTAGGGGTAGGGAAAGGGGAAGGTCTTTTGTTTAAACCAAGCCCCTCATTTCAATGCACAAAAGAATTACTCTGTTCGATATTAAATTGTATTGAAAACAAAATGGACTAAAAAGCAAATACTACTCTATGTTGGGGTGGAAGTGGGAGGAAAGAATGAGTCTTGGAAGCAGGAGGGGAGAGAGCAGGGGGAAGGTTCTGTGCTGTGACCCTGGGTGGCCATTCACACGGCTTCATTTTTACTTTTGGTGGTCTCAGGAAGGTCGGATTTTTCTTCTCCTTCTTCCCCTTTGTATTGGCTTGGAAGTTTCACCAGCTGTCCACATGACCATCTCAACTTTCTGCAAAGTTTTTCTGCCGCTCTCTTTCTCATTTGGCTTTTTCTTGAGCTTCAATGTCTTCTTCCCTTTGTCGTTTCCTTTCATGCATCTCTTTGGCTTCTCTCTCTTTCCTTTTAATTTCCTGCTCGGCAAAGAGTTTCATTGTCTGTATATATACAGCTTGTTTGAACAGCTCAGGATCATCGTCTGCTAAACTCGTAGGTTTTCCTTCCTTGTTTAATTGTTTGTTTTTTTTTTCACTCTTTCACACTGTGTTCCACTAATTCCTTTCCTGCCTGAATTACATCCAGGACCGTCTTCTTTTGCTCCTGGTCCAGTAGCAACTTGCAAGCTTTGTCCGCAGCTTCAGAAGGCTTTTGTGCTGTCAACGCCATCTCAGTTTTTGTCAGGATGCACCAATATGGATAACTGCCGAAGCCTCTGTTTTCTTTTCTCATCTGTAACTTCAGGATCTATCTGAAGAACCTCAGACGGGTTCAGATCGAAGTAAGAGGAACCACAACTGTCGATCTTCCAATCCGATTTTTGGATGTTAGGACCAAGTCTCCCTTCTCTATTTGTTTCACCTCACTGTCGAAGGTCATAAATGCTTCCTCTGTGGCGCTGTGGGGTCCTGCTCTCTCCTGAAGCTGCCATTTCCAGACAATACCTTGCCTCTGTCCCCTGAATCATCAAATTTCCCCACCTTATGGTTTTGTAAAATTCTGCTGTAAATATCTTGCATACATATGAAATGTGTATGTCTTCTTGCATATATATATGCATAAGTGTGTGTACATGAAATATGTATAAATACCTTCCGTGTATGTGGGTGCGTGTGTGTGGGTGCCGGTGTGAGTGTGTGTGGGTGTGT
>NC_045440.1:145392996-145393293 GCF_002776525.5 Piliocolobus tephrosceles
GTGGGGTCCTGCTCTCTCCTGAAGCTGCCATTTCCAGACAATACCTTGCCTCTGTCCCCTGCATCATCAAATTTCCCTACCTTATGGTTTTGTAAAATCCTGCTGTAAATATCTTGCATACATATGAAATGTGTATGTCTTCTTGCATATATATATGCATAAGTGTGTGTACATGAAATATGTATAAATACCTTCCGTGTATGTGGGTGCGTGTGTGTGGGTGCCGGTGTGAGTGTGTGTGGGTGTGTGTGTGGGTGTGTGTGGGTGCGTGTGTGTGTGTGTGGGTGGGTGTGGGGG
>NC_045440.1:145393693-145406804 GCF_002776525.5 Piliocolobus tephrosceles
CGGTGTGGGTGTGTGGGTGTGGGTGTGTGTGGGTGTGTGGGTGTGTGGGTGTGTGTGTGTGTGGGTGTGTGGGTGTCGGTGTGGGTGTGTGAGTGTGGGTGTGTGTGGGTGTGTGGGTGGGTGGGTGTGTGTCGGTGTGCACACATAAACTGACCCTGAATTCCTCAAAGCAACTGTCCTTCCCTCTCCTCCCCTTTACAGAAGACCCCTCCAGCACATCATCTGTTCATGTGGCTTCCTTCTGCTTCTGTCAACACCTTCATTGCTCCGGTCAGAGTGTTCCCACATCTGACCTCAGCAGCGCTTGTCAGCAGCCATTTCTCAACTCTTATTTAACTCAACCTGTTATGCATATTTGGCCAGAGGCCCCTTGCCGTGTCTCTGAAGCATTCCTCCCAGACACCCCAGCTCCCGGTTCTCCTCCATCCCCTAGGCCCTCCTTCTCCGTGTCCTTTGCTGCGGTTCCTCAGCGTTCCGACTTCCAGCACCTGGAGTTCTCCTGGGATGTGGTGTCAGGCCAGGCTTTTTCTCTCAGTTCTCTTCCCAAGTAAAATAATTGTCTCAGCCTGAATTCTTTTCTAAACTCCAGATTTATATATCCAATGTCTAACCAAAACAGCACTTAGATGTCTAAGGCCCCTCCAGGTGCAATGTGGCCAAAACCAAACATTCCTCCCCTCCCTGAATTAGCCTGCTCTTCCCCATCTGGTAAAGGACAATTCTTTTCCACATGTTCTCACGTTAAAAACCTTGAAGATATTCTTAACTCCTCTCTTCATATCACACCAATTATATCCAATTCAAAGGAAAAGCCCACAGCCTCTATTTTCAAAACATATTTAAGTGTCCAGACACCTCCCATTACCTCCATACTAACACGTTTCTCTCCAAACGCACCTGCATTTCACTGGCATTATCGTGCTCTCTCCTGTGTTCGCTCGCTTCCTTTCTCTGTCTCCGTCTCTCGCCCTCCCTCTCTGTATGTCTTCCCTTTGCTCTCTGTCTCTGACTTTCCCCCTCTCCAGACTAGTTTCAACGCAGCATCCAGGATGGTCTCATGAAAGCACAGTCGTGTCACGTTCACGCCTTCCAAGGGCCCCTCCCCACCTAGAACACAGCCCAAGTCTTCATGATGGCCTAGAAAGGCCTGCGTGATATGAAACACCACCCCTGCAGTCTCTTCAGCACGCTGCCCCCCGCCCCTGCGACCCACTCCTCCCAGCCACAGCCCACGGGGGCCTCCTCCCTGTGGCCCTCACACCGCCTCCTGGCCTTTTGGCTCGTAGTTATCAGACAGAGAACAGCACTTCTACAATCATTCTCTTTGTCTTATGGCACTTGTCACCACTTGACATGTTCTCTATTTATTATCTGCTCTTCCCGCTGAACGCAGGCTTGGAGAGAGCAGACTCTGTCTTGTTGACTATTCCATGCTTAGCTCTAAAAGCAGTGCTTGGTCCATAACACTTGTTGAGAGAAAGAAGGAAAGGAAGGAGAGAGAGCACAGCAGAGGGACAGAGGAAGAACGGATGAGAAAACAGGCATCCTAACATTTGGTAGCGAAGCCTGGGATGCTGGGGACTCTCCTAACTCACCTCACACCCCTCAGCACTTGCCCACAGTCTGCAGGGCGGACCCTCGGGAAGTGGTCACTCGATGACCAAGTCATGAAAGGAAGAAGTGAATGAGTGAATAAATGAATGATCCAAGCAGCGCAGGACTGCGAGGGGGTCTAACTTAGGTCTCTCCGGGAACCGAGCACTCCCTGGGCTTCATGGAGCACAGCCC
Source organism: Piliocolobus tephrosceles (assembly GCF_002776525.5). Classification (NCBI taxonomy): domain Eukaryota; kingdom Metazoa; phylum Chordata; class Mammalia; order Primates; family Cercopithecidae; genus Piliocolobus; species Piliocolobus tephrosceles. The sequence goes on from NC_045440.1 coordinate 145,395,482, forward strand.
TGGCTGCATGAACGTGCCATGGATTTTATGCTTCCTGGACCCTGAGACACAGACCCCGTGGTGGCTCCTCCTGTCTGGGAGTGGCATCTGGGCAGATCTGAGTCCACGGGCACAACTGGCAAGGCTGAGACAGGAAAGAGGGAGCTGGCCTGAATTCTGACCTCCCACAGACAGTGCTCCATTCGGCTGGGCAGGTCTTCCCCTGGGGTGGAAAGAGCCTCTCTCTGGAACAGAGGTAGCCTCTGGGATTTCACCGTTGCTTTCCAGAGTGGAATCACAGCACGGGGCAGGGGCCATTATACCCCTCAGCTGAATGCCTGGGAGCGCCCAGGCTGTGAGAAACCACAGCAGGGGACTTTGTTTCTGAGCTCCGAGTGCCCGTTTATGGCCAATGGGGTGTCGTTTGTTGACGTTATTACACAAGAAGCCACTGTCTTCAGAAAGGAAGAGAGAGCTCTAATTTAATTATCGACTGCACAATAACTTGACGGGTGTATTAGTTTTATCAGCATGTATGTCCATATATATGTATGTATATGGACATGCACGTATTCTTTCTAAGTGGTTGTAAATAATGAATAAACCGGTAACCTGACACATCATCATTCAGACCTCGAAATGCAATCGATGCTTATCAGGGAGTGCAGTTGCGTCTGCAATGAGCATATGTGAAGCAGGAGACCCGTGGTGGCCGCACCCGCTTCCCCCTCAGTGTCCACCCCGAGCTCTTCAAAGCCCCACCACCGTGATGCCCTTCGGCACCATTAGCTGTGCCCGAGATATTTGTGAGTTTGGTTGTCTGTTAACAATTTGGCCCTGCAGCAATTAATATTTATATTTGCAGTCCCAACGCTGATAATGGGCGGCTAACAGGCTTGGTTAATTGGTTTTCCACCCCCACCCTCTTACTGTATCTTTCCTGACCAGTGGAGGCTCTCCTCCAAGGAATCTCATAATGGCCTTTTCATGTGTTTGTGATTTTAATTACCTTTTTATTGCTATGCAAATCTCCCTTCATTTAATCTGCCAACCAGAAGAGAGAGCAACATAACCAGCAAACATGGAGACAGAGGAGTGGGAAAGGATTGAGGCTGCAGCACAGGCCCTGGGCCAGCACACTCAGGTGTGCAGGAAGGCAGCCTGGTGCAAGCTCAAATAAGGGACACGTTCTTCTGAGTGTGGCCATTTGGAAGATGGGGCTCCCTTGGGTTGGGAGGAAGGTAGAGCAGGGAGCAGGGACTTTTGGGTGCCACTGTGCCGGAGGCACTGAAATAGAATTTCACGCACAGTGGTTTATTTAGTTCTCTGGAGGTGGCCTCTAGGAGGGGAAACTGAGGTCCAGAGAAAAGAAGGCGATAGTTGTGGCCAGAATGTGGCCAGGTGAGGCTCAGTGCCCACATGTGTGTGTGTTTCAGAACCACAACCACAGAAGAACCTGTCCACACCACGCTGCCTTGACTCCCCTTCCCTGGGACGGGGCGGCAGCTCCCTTCGCCGCAGGGAATTCTGGGAGAAAGGACCTGGTTTCCTGGTAGACTGAGAGCTAGCCAGGCCTCTGACCAGTGTTGCTCTGGATGGGAAAGAGGAGGGAAGAAGGCTTTTCTCCCACATCCCCCTGCCACCAGCCAGGGTGTCCTGGGCAGTGGGAGAGCCACACGTCTCCAGCAGGCAGGGCCATGTCACCCCGGCTCGTGCTGCGTCAGGCCCCTGCTTGACTTGGGAGGGGCTTATTGGTGGAATCCAATGGGACTGTCAGGTTTTGTGCTGGCATGTGACATTCCATTCTGGCCTCATTTGTTACATCACGGATCTGTCTTAGTTCATTTTGTGCTGCTATCACAGAATACCACAGACTGAGTACTTCAGAAAGAATAGATGTTGATTTCTTACAGTTCTGGAGGCTGGGATGTCCAAGGTCAGGGGGCTGCATCTTGTGGGGACCTTCTTGTTGCATCATCCCCATGACAGAAGGCATCACTCACTTAGGGAGAGTGAGCAAGAGATTGTACTTACCTCACACACGCCTGCGCTCATGGATGCCTGCTCTCACACGTGCCTGAGCTCACAGGTGTCTACGCTCACGGGTGCCTAAGCTCACAGGTGCCGTGCTCACGGATGCCTGAGCTCACAGGTGCCTATGCTCACAGGTGCCGTGCTCACGGTGCCTGCTCTCACACGTACCTGAGCTCACAGGTGCTCATGGGTGCCTGAGCTCACAGGTGCCGTGCTCACGGATGCCTGAGCTCACAGGTGTTTACGCTCACAGGTGCCTGAGCTCACAGGTGCCTATGCTCACAGGTGCCATGCTCACAGATGCCTGCTCTCACACATGCCTGAGTTCACAGGTGTCTACCCTCACAGGTGCCTGTGCTCACATGTGCGCACCACCTCCCCACACCCTCTGGGTGGCTTCTCGGCTTTTAATCTCAGAGGGTGATGCCTGCCGGCACCTGTCTGGTTCTGCTCTGTGGGCCTGGCCAGTCTGAAAACAGGTGAGGCCCACGCCCAGCCGGCAGCCCAGCCTCTCTGCTTTCACACGAAGGAAAATCATATTAACAAAGACACACATGCTCACTCTTCCATTCCATAAATCAATTAATTCCTACGACTGAGTGAACTACGAGGAAACATTCAATAACTCAGCCTAAATGTTCCATCCGGGCCCCTCCACGGCTCATTACATTACACAAGGTGCGGTGATTACCGGGAAAAACACTTTCCTATGCCACCTCATTTCCTCTCCTTGGCTTTGCTCAAGGCAAAAAAGAAGCTCATGTGGTCCCGTGACCAAGCGTAGCATAGCATGCATACATGTGCAAGCCCACACGTGTGTTCGTGTGTTCGTGTGTGCCTGCAGGTGGCGTCATCTGGGCTGGGGGTCCTGTTTTCATGCTCATGGATGAGCATGCTCATGCTCATTTCATGCTCATGGGTGGCCTTCTAAAGCTTGGGGAGCGAAGCCCCACAAGGCCTCTATCCCACAGAAACATGGTGGGTGTTTAAGGAAGCCCTCTGTTTCCCAGGGGGTGGGCAGCCAGGGGCGACCGTCCACAGGAGTGGAAGCCGGGTCTCAGAGCTCCCACCATGGTGGGTGGGCTGCCCCGTCCCACCTGGTGAGTCCCTGGTGCCTCTAATGCAGACACAGGAGGTTGGGGTTTGGGGCAGATGGCTGAGCGCTCCCGCACGTCCCCAGGCATGCGTTTACTTCCCTGTGAAAAGGCTTCATGTTGGTGTCTCTATCCCAGAGCTGTCAAGGGTGACATGAGAGCGGTGGAGGCGCCGCCTGCTGCAGGGTCCAGCGTTGAGGGCTGCTGCTGTCCCCATCATTGTTGGACATGAGAGCGGTGGAGGTGCCGCCTGCTGCAGGGCCCAGCGTCGAGGGCTGCTGTCCCCATCATTGTTGTGGATGATGCTGTTACCGTTGCTGTCATCATGTTCACGGTTCGAGAATCCAGAAGGGCTGCTCCCGTGCACACCCGCCTTCTCTGCAACGCTGCTGCTGAGAACTACAGGCACAATTTCCTACCGTGCCCTGGCTCCTCCCAGGGACAGTGCGAGCTGCCATCCACACTCATGCCAGCAGATCCTACCACAAGTCCTAGGCTCCTAGGTCCAGTGTCCCAGTGCCTGAGACAGGAGGTTTTCAAAAGAGAACATGAAATAAAGAGCAGAGAACAATTGGTGCTCCCATTGCCAGGTGGAAACGGAGGCTTGGGACACCCAGGTAACTAGAGGATTGCCAGTCCACCAAGTGCTCAAGCTGCGATTTGGCCTGGGGCTGCCCAAAAGGCTCGTATAATCCCACCCGTTCGCTGGAGCCTCTCCTTCCTCTCCAGGGGGAACCCTTGGGGGGCTTAGAGCCTCTCCCACACGCTGGGGTACTGGGAGACAGCTGCCTTGCTGACAGGGGAGGCTGGTCCTTTCAAAGACTCCCCTGGGACCAGTGGCCAGGAGCCCCTCCTCATTAGACCCACAGTAAGCAGGTGCCGGCTGGGGCTGGGCATGAGAACCTCCAGAGCGCCTCAAAGCACCGTATGGCATTAGAATCTGCAGAGTGGGAGGAGCTAGGCGGGTGAAGGGTGGGGTCTCCGAGAACCCATCCAGGTGAGTATTATGGGGTTGCAGGCACACAGAGACTCAAGGGACGACTCAGAAAGGGGCTTCCAAAGGGGTTGCTTCTTTGGGGAGGAGGAGGACAGGGTCACCAGGAGCAGATGCAGGCCCCCTGTGCATGGCGCAGTCCCTCTCTGGGATGTTAGGGGAAGGTTTCTCTCACCCAGAAGGCTCTATTCCAATGTCCCATAGGGCTCCTTGCCTCTGAGGCTGCCCAGCCACCCCTGAGAAGGAGTTTGTGTTGGGGGTTTTGGGCGAGGCAGCCCCCATCCTGCCCGAACCATGGTGCTTCCATTTCCCCTCAACAGATCAGAGTAGCTTTTGGCTGTAAGTCCCTTCTCCAAAATAAGGAACAAGAAAAGCCAATAGCAAGGCTTAGAAGATTCTGGACTAAGAGACAAGAGACTCAGCTCCGTCACCAGCTTGCAGTGAGGCCAGATGATAAGACTCCTCCCTTCAGCACCACCAGCCCAGGAGCCGGGGATGCTGATAGGAAGGACGGCACAGTCTGCTGGGAGCTGGTGCCTCCTGGGAGAGAACAGCCCACAGCGGGGGCGGCTGGAGGAAGGTGCCCTCTGGCAGTGTCTTCTGAAAGGGAGAGCAATGACTCCCACGCTGCCACCCTCCCAGCCCTAGGAGGACCACGGGAGGCCACTGATGAGAAGAGGGGCTTGGAGAAGAATAAAGGGGCATCAAATGCCAGGCTACTGTTGCTAACGCAGATGACAGTAAGCACAGTCACACCTTCCAGGCGGGGTGGGTGGGGAGGTGGGGATGGGAATTCCAGGGACCTTCCCGGTTTGAAGAGGTAATGGAGTCTCCCAGGTAGCTGAGTGCACTTCCTGCAGATTCTCAGGTCCCTGAGCCCCTTCTTTAACGTCCATCTGCAGTTGTCCGTTGTGAGACAGCCCGAAGGCGGGAAGCCCCCTCCTCACACCCCTGAAGTCAGCTCCCAGGGGTGACACCAGGGTTGCTAGTTTTCTTTTCTGGGTGTTTCTTGGACATAATTCTGGGGCCCTGAGTCCTAGTGGCCCCAAGGCATCACACCCTCAAGGATGGAGCCAAGTCACCCCTAAGCTGGGCTGTGGGAGCTGATGTGAGGCACAGTAAGGAACTGGGTCCTTGAGTGAGAACACGAGAGGACACAGTGACCGTGGGAGAAGGAGCTGGAGAGAACCCAGGAGGGCAGAGCCATGTGAGGGTGTCCCGGATAGAACAGTGTCCCCAAAGATTCACGTCCACCACCAACTTTGGAATCTTATTTGGAAATGGGGTTTTTACATATGTAATTAGGTAAGATGAATCCATAACAGACCAAGGTGGGTCCTAAATCCAGTGGCTGGTATCCTTATAAGAAGAGAAAACAGAGACCCAGGGAGACGCCGTGTGACAGCAGAGGCTGAGGTTGAGTGACGCCTCCAAAACCCAGGAAGGCCAAGGCTAGCTGGAGCTGGGCGGGAGGACCGGGGCGGATCCTCCCCAAAGCCTGCAGAAAGAGGCAGCCTTGCTGATGCCCCACTGCACTTCCGGCCTCCAGAGCCAAGAGACAGCCCTCTGCCCCAACAGCCCCGAGAGGCCGATACGGAAGGATCGAGGGTGGCTGGGGGTTGGGCTCTCCCTTGCCTCCTATCGGGTGAAGGTTTTGGGACCTTTGAGGTGAGGGAGTGATTTGAGGTCGAGAGGAAACTTCCTGGCCACTGAAATCTGACCTCACCAAGGTTGGCAGGATGCACTGGCTCCTGAGGTGTTTGGGGTGTCTGCACAGTGGGACCCCATGGAATCAAGCTGGATGGGGAAGAATGAGTCGGGGGAGTCCGTGCTGGGTGCTCTCCAGGCAGGTGGAGTGGGGAGGTGAGCACCTGGCGCAAGTGCTGGACAGACTCCAGTAGAGCAAGCAGAAGGTGGCGTCTGAGGGAGCAGGGCTGCAGGTCTGGGAATTAGGCAGAGCAAACCCTGATGGGAGACCCCGGGGCAGGGAGGGCAGAAAGTCCCTCAGGCGGTGCCACCTTCCAGGGCAGTGGGAGGGCTGTGGCTCTGGGCCAGGGAGGGCAGGGGAGTGCCCCATACTCGGAGCCTGCCTTGGGGAGAGGCCAGGCTCAGTGAGGACCTGGGCCCAGGCTCCAGGTGCTCTTGGCTGAGAGGAGGAAGATGAAGCGTAGCGTGGCCAGGACAGGAGTGTCAAGAGGGGTGGGGCTCCCAGAGGCACCGGGACCCCAGAGGAAGGCAGCACGGCACAGCACCCAGCCAGGGAGCCGCAGACCCAGCCACCCCAGGCTCTAGGGACTTCTGCCAATGGACACGGACCTGTTGTTTAACCCCTAGAGCTGCAGACCCGGCCACCCAAGTCTCTGGGAGCTTCTGCCGATGACATGGGCCTGCTCTTTAACTCCCAAGCCCGGCTTCCTCGTTTGCACAGTGAGAATTGTCGTAGCCCCCTCACTGTGCTATCCCAAGTGTAAGTGGGACACCTTCATGGCCTGCCTCGCAAGGCACTGGCCCCGGCAGGGCCTGGAAATGGAATCATGGCAGCCATCTGCTGCCTGTCTGCAGGAATGGTGACAAGAGCTCAACAGGAATAAGCTCCCGATGCAGACGGGAGTCAGAGAAGGGTGATTGGCCAAGTGGACAGAAGCCCGTGTGTGGGGACGACACGTGTGCTGGTCAAAGGTGACAGTCAAGGTCAGCTGAAGGTCACGGACAGCATGGAGCTGGTGATCAGATGGACCCAACAGCTCTATTGATAGCCTCACCCAGGCCTGCTCAAGAACGGCATAGCAGGGAGGGTGGCCTCGGTTCCCCACCCGTCACTCGGGGCCTCCCCAGGGCCAGGGCTGGAGTCTGGAAGGCTCCAGGGCAGGACCTCCCTTCTCTGGGTCCTCTCCTCTGTCTGTCTCTCTGCCTTCAGCATGGTCCCCCCTGGGCTGCCAGCTGGAGCTGGTAATTAGCAGCTGTCTTCCTTGGGCAGGCAGTAACCTCAGTCCCTTCTCAGGAAGCTCCTGTGTCTCTTTTTCATTAACCACCCATTTCCTAAGTCAAAATACCAGCCAACAGCAAGACAGGAATGCTGACGGGCAGCCTGGGGCCCTGGGCACTTAGAGCTGGAAGGCACTGTGAGAGGCCATCTGATCTACCCACCTTCATAAGCTCAGGTTCATGTCTACAGAAGTGAGTCCCGGATGGAAAAGGACATGAGCGGGCACTCAGGGCAGTCTCTGGCCAGTTCTTGAGTTCTCTGGACCCCACTGCGTCTGGACTGAACATTCCCAGGGTTTGGGGAGCTCACTTCCTTGCGAAGCAGCCATTTCACCGTGAAACCCCTGTGACTCCCAGAGGCTGCTTCTTCACACTGAGCAAGTCCGTCTCCCGGGAACCTCAGCCTGCAGTCCCGTTTCTGGCATATTTGCTCCAGGTTCCCATCAAGGCCTCTCAGAAATGTGAATACTGCTTCGGGAATGAACATTCTGGAGTGTCCTCCCCACCGGTGATGAACGTATCTGTTCACATCTGAACAGCTCGGAAACCAGGATACCGCTCACAATCCATGCTGCCTTACCATGTAACCATCGGGTTTGTTTCTTTTTAGGAATACCTAAAATATCAGTGCATCTGCAGCATCTCAGAATCAATCAACACAGCCTGTGTGTTTAGTTGATCTCTGCTCTGCCACTCACAGCTGCACACAACCCAGTGGGGAAAGGCATGCTCCCTGCAATCACAAAGGCTGAAGACACACCCAGGGTCACACAGCTCGGAAGCCACAGACACAGGATTTCAGCTCCTTCCAGCCTATCTGGCTGCAAAGCCTGTGCTTCCTATGCAGCCAAGAGCCAGCACCGTCTGGCTAGGCTGTCCCTGGTTGACATAAGCGCACCCCTCCACCCTCTGCCCCATGCAGCAGCCAAGCATTCTGTGCACCAGCTGCTGCCTCAGGGCTCAGCCCTTGTGTGCCCTGGAGTGGGGGCCACTCTGGCAGCAGGCCCTGCCCTCAGCAGAGGCGAGGAAAGGCCAGGCCTGGTGCAAGGAGACCTGCATTTAGGTTCACAGTGCTCTGGGCGGCCCCAATTTTTGCCTGCCAGCCACTTCTGAGTGTATTCCATAGCAGACACCCATTCCCCCTGGGCTGAGCCATCTCCAGCTGCAGCCCTGCTTGGTCATCACGATGCCCTCGCCTAGACTTGCAGAGCTGAAGGCAGTGGCCCAGCACCCTGGTGGCTCCCTCGAAGCCCTTTTGGGATCATGTTTCCCCTTTCATCTCACAGCACCCTTCTGAGGAGGCCTTTGGGGCGGGATGCCCCTTCTTATTTGACCCAAGAGGGAGCTACGCACAGAGAGGCTGAGGACGCAAGGAGGCCCAGGCAGAGACCCCAGGAGCACCCCAGTAACCGCTCCCTAACACTGCCCTTAGCTCTGGGTCCTCAGCCCTCTCAGCCATCTGCATGTCTACCAAGGCAGGTGGGCATCAAGGCTCCTGCCCCTTCCTCCAGGGCTGTGGCAAGGACCCCACGGCAGGGCATCTGTAGCACATGGGAGGATGGCGTCACTAGCCTCTCCTTGCTGATGAGGACAAGAAACGTGGAGAGCCTTGTGACTCACCCAAGGTCACAGCTCTTCAGCCTGCAGATGCTGCATGAGCAGGCGATGCTGCCCACCTGAGGGTGCTGTGTCCCGCCACGCGCCTGGGCACATTCTTTACCTGGCACCAGCCTCCTCCTGGAGGCACAGCTTGGGGTGAGCTCAGATGCCATGGCATGTGCACTGCACCCAACATGCACCTCGTGTGATGAAGCAGAATCCCACGGCCCTGACTCTTCTATGCTAGGAGAGCCACTGGAACATTCCCAGCCAGTGCCTGCTCTTGCTCCAGGGACTGAGGGAAGGATGCAGGTCTTGGCTCTTCACCACCTGTGTGCCTGGGATGGGAGCTAAGTGGCACACAACTTACCCCCCAAGGCGGTGGTTATGATTTCAGCTGTGCTGTGAGTGCAGCAGCAGGAGCCACGCAGAGGCAGCCTCTACCCGGGACGTCAGTCCCACGGCACCTCACAGCCCCTGAGACCCTGCCTGGGAGTAGGGCCCACAGAGCCCTCAGAGAAGGCTTCAGGGGCACCTGACCTGGCTTCCACACACTGCAATGTGTGCCCTCCTAGTCCACACCTCTCAATGGCAATGATAAAGGCCACTTGGTCCTGTGCTGATCCAGCTGTTCCTTTCTCTTGTGGTCGGCAGCTCTGCCCACACTTGACTTGCGTGGACATGAAGCCCATTCATCCGGTGGCTTGGTGTAATCTGGAGACTCTCATGGCTCTGCTTTGTTTGTTGCCTGGTAGGGTGGGTCACAGACAGACAGAAATGTGACCCCCTTGGGACACTGGGCTTGGGTGCAGGGAATGCCCTGAGACCTGACTACAGGCACAAAACAGAGATACAGGAGCGTTGCTTCTCTCGGTGGCCTCTTAAGAGGAACAGATGTTTCTTCCATGATCCTGAAGCCCACCACTTGCTAGACGTGATGGCAGGATTATGGTGCCACTATGGGACACTGGCTTCAGGCAGGAAGCCATGGCCACCCTTCCTGTGAGGTCTTGTGGGGCAGCACACCTGCCACAGGTCTGAGAAAGCAGACAGGTGCTTCCTCCGAGGAAGGGGCTTTGGGTAAGCTGAGTTGGAACATGGTGCTGGCTGGAGGTGGTCAGGCCCCTCCTCTCCCCCAGAGTCCAGGTCAGAGTGCTGACCCATCATCACACTATGGACAGAAGGGGGCAGAGGGAAGTTCAGAAGAAGCAGAGAGCACAGCATGAGTCTGGAGGGAGCATGTGCAGGAAAGGCCTGGGGAGAAGATGCTGCTTCAGCTGAACTTGGAAGCATGAGCAGCCACTTATCAAGGCTGGAGGAAGGAGGGATTCCTGGAGTGGTGGCGCCAGAAGCAGAGGTAACAGAACTTACAAAGGAGCCATAGAAATGAGGGACCACAGTACCCCTGGGACCCCATGCTGTCCAGGAAACCTGGGGTGAGGCCCTCATGGGGCAGAGAGGATGTTGGCTCTCTGCCAACAGAGAGGAGAAAAGTCAGTAAAGGCAAAAGACCATATTTGAAAGTGAAGATGTTGGGCTTCCTCCTTGGGCTATGGGAAGCCAGGACCTCCTGAGGCAGAGGTGTGATGTGTTCAGAGGAACGAGGGTGACAGGAAGTGGCGCTGGTGAGTTTGGGGGAGGCAGAGTAGACATCCAGAAAGAGAACTTGCGAGGCCAAGAGTGTGGGTGAGACACAGCACAGAGCCAGCCATGACACTGGATCTATAGAGGGGTCTTTCACAGAGACTATGCCTCTGGGAGAGGAGAAGACTTAGAGGGATCCATAACTCAGTTTGGACACACTGACCTTTATCACCATTGTAATGCCCAAGAGAAGATGCTCCAAAGGCAATTGGCTACGGGCTGGGACAGACACAACTTAAAGGAGAGGCTAAAAGGGCAGGTAAGAATCTTCAACAAACAGGTTAACTGAGTCTGTGGATAAGATGGTGCCAAAATGAGCAGATAGAGAGGTGAAGAGAAGAGAGGAGTGGAGGAGGGGAGGGGAAGGGAGAAAGACTAAAGACAGAAACTAGGGGCACCAGAGGGATAGGCAAGTGGAGAGGATCCTGCAAAGACCAAGAAACATTTTTTAAACTTGGAACTGGAAGAGATGTTGGAGGTTGGATTAGATTTTCATTCAACGTTTTTTTGTTTTGGTTTGGTTTTTGGTTTTTGTTTTTACTGTACAAGAATGTCTTCAGCAACCTTCCATTTATACAGCTTCTGTTTGAACACCTCCAGTAACAGGGACCTCAGTACCTTTGAGCTAGCCCTATGACTGAAGATGGATCTTGTGATAGGCAGCTCTCCTATATATTGTGACCAAGTCTATCTTACTACATTCTTACACTCTGGTGCTGAATCCATCCTGAGGGCCACAAGACTCAACACTCTACTCTGGCAGGGACTGAATTCTCCCTTCACGTTGGCCAACCATAGTCTGCATTGATTGTCCATAGTCACTGACCATCCATAGTCCACACTGACCCTCCATAGTCCACACCGACCATCCATAGTCTACACTGACCATCCATAGTCTACACTGACCCTCCATGGTCCACACTGACCACCCATAGACCACACTGACGCTCCATAGTCCACACTGACGCTCCATAGACCACACTGACCCTCCATA
>NC_045440.1:145406814-145412789 GCF_002776525.5 Piliocolobus tephrosceles
ACCGACCCTCCGTAGTCCACACCGACCCTCCGTAGTCCACACCGACCATCCGTAGTCCACACCGACCCTCCATAGACCACACTGACCATCCATAGTCCACATAGATCATCCATAGTCCATTTTGATCATCCACAGACCACGTTAACAATCCACAGTCCATATTGATCATCCATAGTTCAAAGCCATTGTCTGTTGATTTCTTGTGAAAGGCCTAGCATCTTGGGTTGACCTCCTCATCAGTAATGCTCATCTGCAGGTCAGGAGTGTGGAAGGTCTAGTCCCCCAACTGTGCTAACGTCCAGACTGTGGAGTGAGGCTGTTACTTAACCTGCTGAGTCAGGCAGGAAGCATCTGTAGCCTTATGAGGCAGGGGTGTGTTTTAGGAGCTGTCTGGGCCAGAAGTGGGTATTAAAGCTTAGGCGAGTCCAGGGTCTCACCTAACATGTCCAAGATCTTTCAAAAAAGAAAAAGTGAGATTCAACCATGTTTAATACCAAAACTCCATGTTTTCACTATGCTAAGTATCATTTTCAAAATAGGGGTGAGCAGGCCAGAAAACCTATCTTGTTTTCAGCTCTGTGAATTGCATCTAACATGAGTAGAGAGGTGGACAGCGGCACACTGCAGCCCAGGGATGCACTGGCGCCACTATTACATGAATCAACAGCTCTGTCCTGGTTCAGGGAAGCCACTCCTAAGTCCCCTCGACAATCCAGCTTTCCCATCATCTGGACTCATCTCCTACTTGGCTTCCTGCATCACAGTGTGTCCACTGCCAGCTCCCTTCATGCTGTGTTCACTGTGATCTTCTCAAAATGCAAGACAAGCATGCTACCCCCATGCCTAGAGCCAGGGCTCCAACATCAAGACCACCTCCTCGAGGGCTTCTGAGGCCCACTGCCCAGCCCTGGCTGCCTCCAGCACAAGCCTCATCTTGCCCTGCCTCCCTCCCCTGGACGCTGGCCCCAAGGCCAGCCCACCCTGAACCGAACCCCTCCCTCTCTTGACCTGTATCCATGGTGAGCAGCTAGGGTTAGGCTGGGGTGGGGAAAGTCTAGAAGAAAATAGAGAGCTCCTTGTGGTTCGGCTGCCTCTGACCAGCCCCTCATCTTCCTTACCCCATCAATCACTCCAGGAAGCACAGTTGGGGGAGCATGATAAACAGAAACCCTGAATCCTCCTAAAAATGAGTCAATCTCCTAGCCCATTGGGCCAATCACTCCTTGTCAGGCAGGCTGTTAAGTGAGGCACTGAGGAAAGACTCCATCCTCCGAGGAGCGGGGAAGGAGGATTGGTGATGGAGATGCTCCGTGCACGCTGTTCATCTTCACACCGAAAGAAACAAGGGAGGGCCAGCTGCTCACAGTCTACTGCAAGGAGACAGGTCTTCCTGGACAGTGCCCTCCCAGGGGCTGGGCAGCTCTGATGCAGGCACCAAGAGAATGCCACACACTCCCTAATCATCGTACAGTTGATGCGGTGCAACCCAGGGGTGGACGCAGACCAGGCCCAAGCAGTGCCTCATGAGGTGAGCCATGACATGGAGAATGCAGAACGAAGAAGTGTCTGCAGAGGATTTTGCATTAAGCACCAAGGAAGGGGCTGCAAGCCTCGGAGGGCCTCAGACCTGAGTCATGGGACTCTCCCCATCCCTAATGCCTAGGTTGGCTGGGTGCAAGGCAGGAACAGAGTGTGTGTGTGTGTGTGTGTGTGCGTGTGTGTGTGTGTGTGTCTTGCTTTAGGTTGTGTATCTACTGGCTGTGTCTACAGGAGGCAGGAGCACCAGCACCCTGGGCTGTTTCCCAAGACGTCTTCCTTCTGTTCTGTCAGTTGAGAGGCTGAGGCAGCGGAGAGGCCAGGTCAGACCTGGGTCTTGGCAGGTCAGAGCCTCTCAGAAGGAACAGACTCAGGCTGGACCACGTATCAGGGCTTAGCCCTGTGACCTCTGGCACCCACAGCCAGCCTGCCAGGGGTCTCATCCAGTTGGACACACCCAAGAGGCTGAGGCATAGGGAGGCAACGGGGTCAGCATTCTGGGTCTCTGAGTTCAGGGCTTTGTTAGGGACGTGGCAGTCCCTGGAAAGTGCCCGGTGTGGAGATCACATGTGGATAGGTTGGGTGGGCAGGGAGGAGATTGACATTGCAGGTCCCAGCGCCCAAGAGGCCAAGTCTTCAGGATTACTCTCTTCTCCACCACGCTGTCCCCCAAAATCTGACTCCCCCAAAGTCCCCTCCTGAGCACACCTCAGCCCAGCTCCTGAGCATCTGCTTCTCTCTCCCTCTGCTCCCAACCCCACCTACCTGACTCAGGCGGAACCCCTCGCACTTCCCAGCACACTGGAAATGAGGCCACTCGGTGCTTGCAAGGCCTTTCTCAATGACAGCACCTCCCGCCTTGACTTAGGGTTCTATGGATGAATGTGTCTCTCCCAGAGGCCCAGAACCCAAGAGTGAGGCCACGATTCAGCCATCCTCAATCCTGAGCCTCACTCCAGGGCCAGGGACAAAGGGGTCTCCAGGCTATAAGGGTCTGAAGAGCAGACCCCAGGCTCTGTCAATGGTGGGTGTTCCCACAGGGCTGGGGACCTGGTGTGTGCTCCCAGGTCCATAAGACCTAAGCCTGCCAGGAGGTCAGGAGGTAAGGACAGAGACTCCAGGCTTGGAAGCTGGGTCTACAGGCCTGCAGCCAGGCCAGGCACCTGGAGCAATTACATGAGCAAGTTGTCAGCACGGGCAGGACCAGGCACGAGGGCAGGAGGACAAGACTGCCAACAGGGAGCTGAGGCTTAAGCCCTGGCAGAGCTGCCTCCTTCCCCACAGGAATCTCCCGCCCAGCCCAAGAACAGCAGAGGCTGGAGAGGAAAGCACTGTATTCATTGTGCTTTCCATTTTGCATATTTTACCATGCTTTGACGGAGACGCCTTGCTGACCAGGAGCGGCTGCCCCTCCCAGGTCTGACCAGGAGAAGCTGCCCCTCCCAGGGCTGAGCAGGAGTGGCTGCCCCTCCCAGGGCTGAGCAGGAGAGGCTGCCCCTCCCAGGGCTGACTAGGAGAGGCTGGCCACTCCCTAGGGATGGAAGCTGTCATGCAGAGTGCTGTTCCAATGCAGCCGGCCCACCCAGTGCCCAAAGACCACTCACCTGCCATCATCAGGCCCCCGCAGCCCAGGACACTAGTCCCCTGCCCTAAATCACCTAAGACCAGTTGTGTGTCTACTGGCTGTGTCTACAAGAGGCTGAGTCACCAGCACCTGACCACCCACATTGCCCAGAGCCTACTGAAATGATTCACCCACCAAAATTATTCCAACGAGCCCAACCAGGTCTGTGCACCCTGCCTGCCCCGCACCTGGCCTTCCCTGCAGGTCCAGCAGTGCCTCATGAGGTGAGCCATGACATGGAGAATGCAGAACGAAGAAGTGTCTGCAGAGGATTTTGCATTAAGCACCAAGAAAGGGGACCACAGTGCAGGCTCACAGCAGCTTCCCCTATCGCCAGCCGGTGCTCCCCTTTGTGACCCTGCACAGCTGACACCTGTGGGATCTTCTGGCTGTCAGCACCTGGACCCCTCTCTGTGTTCCTTTCCAGTATAGAAGTCAGACACACGGAATCACTATCCCAGCCCTATAGCTAGGATGTGGGCACCTGTCCCTGACTCAACCAGCCAGGCCAATATCCCAGGACATGGAGGTCCAGAGAAGCTGTGACCCAGGAGAGCGGGCTGCTCTGGTCTCAGTGGCAGTGCCCACAGCTGGGGTTCTGAGCTGGCAACTGCCAGGGTACGAGCTGCAGCCTCTGAGGGCAGCCGTGGTGCCCTCGCTGTGCCTGCACATCTGGCTGGGTGGCTTCTCCGTCTAACCTGCCGCCGAGCCTGGACCTCAAGCCTTCCTGGCCCTTCCGTGAGCCTCCCAGCACCCTGCCAGTGAAACCCTGGTCTGACTGAATCAGCGGGAAGGGTCCCCCTTGTCTCTAAGACCCCCTGACCCGCAGAGAGCAGGGCCCAGGCAGCACCTCACTTCCCCACTGCTCCTCAGCCGGCTGGCAGATACTCACAGGGCTGACCTCAACCCCGGACGTGACCTCCTCTGGGACATTCTGTAGTCTGGCCTCCCCAGGACCTAGGTCCAGCCCAGCACCAGCCCTCCGCGCCTCTGCTCATGAGCCTTCCTTGTCACCTGCCGTCCTCCGAATCCCCCGCCTCCTTTTGTGGGCATGCCCACTTTCTGTCCCATCTCTTCTCCCTTCCCTCTTCTGTGCTGCACTCACTGCCCAGCCAGGCTCCCTGTTCTTCTCGGTCTCCAGCTCTTTGCTTTTGCTTCTCCACACCTGGGGACACCCTCCCTCCCCTTTCCCACTCTCATCTGCAACCATCAAGGTGAGATTTGTTTCCCCAGGCTCAGACTGTGCTGCCTCCTCCCGGAAGCCGCCTGTGATAACTGTCAGGCCTACATGTCTCCCTGAGCCTCCTGGCTTCCCCTGTCTCTCTCCTGCGGGGCCCTTGCCCCTCAGCTGGGAACTAGCGCCCCTACCGACAGAGACCGCGTAGCACCGGCTCTTCCTTCCCTGCGGGGACCCGGCCATCTGCCGAAGGAGCTAATGGAGCATCGTGGATGGATGCGCAAAGGATGCACGAAGCCGGTGCCAGAGGCTGCTCCTTCCGCTCCCAGCCAAGTGGCCCTCCCACTCGGACTCTCCCAGCTCGCGGGGAGCCAAGCACGATTTTTGGCTGGCCTTGCAGAGGCGACATTCAAAAGCCCAGGCTGCCGTGTGAAATCTCCTGGCTCCTCCTTTGTGATTTTCAGGCTAAAAATAAAATCCCCGGGACCCCGGTGGCTGCCATTATTGCTGCTATTGAAACGTGATGAGCGCCTGATCAAAATTCTTATGCATTGTTGACAGGGGAGGCAACCCGGCACTTATCTCCCAGTGACTTTAAAAATAGAGCCTCTTCCTTTTCTGCCAGGGCAAAGCAATAATTTAGATAATTGAAACTCTGAAATGAGTTGGAGACGAATCGCTGTGGCTTTGGGCCCTTCTATGAGACTTTTTCTTTGTATGAAAAAGAATGGAATCAGAAAAAGAACGTTTTGCTCACACAAAGACCCTGAGTGGGACGCATCTCGTCAATGTGAAACTGCGCCGCTCCGGCGCCCTGGCTGTCGAGCTGGGGGCTGTTGTGGCTTCTCAGAGCTGCACACCTCCCTTCTACCCCGGGACAGCGGGGCAGGTGCAGGCCACACTGAGGGGTGAGCTGTCTGTGCTGGGAGCAGGGGATCTCCTGGATGAGCCCCTCCTTCTCTACCCTCTGCCTCTCCTCTTGTTGGGAGGCAGGCAGCCCCTCCTGCAAGCATCCGCTGGCTGGGGGAGAGATCCGCCTCTCTCAGCCAGCAGGCCCTTCCCTGGGGAAGCCCCTCGCTCCTCATGCGGAACCTGGATCCTACTCACCTGAAACAGGAGTGTTATTTCATCTCTTTGCTCCTCCGTCAAGGCCACCTGCAAAGGCCTCTCTGTTGCCACCGCCAGCACCACCCACTACCTTCTCCCCTCCCAGGAGCACAGCAGCCTCCTCCCTGGCCTCCCGGCTGCCCTGACCATATCCCCCCTGAACCAGACTCTTTTTACCTCTCTGCCCCCATGGCCAGAGTGGTCTTTACAAAGCATACACTGAGAGTTGCCATTCTCTCACTCCTGGTCTCCAATGACTGCCCCTCACCCAGGAAGGCACTGCACATTCTCCAGGGCCCGGTGCAGCCTGGCACCCACACCCCCCAGCCACCCCAGCCACCCACACTCTCCCAGCCACCCACACCCTCCCAGCCACCCCAGCCACCCACATCCTCCCAGCTACCCCAGTCACCCACACCCTCCCAGCCACCCCAGTCACCCACAGCCCCCCAGCCACCCACACCCGCCAGCCACCCCAGCCACCCACACCCCCCCAGTCACCCCAGCCACCCACACTCCCCCAGCCACCCC
>NC_045440.1:145412889-145434909 GCF_002776525.5 Piliocolobus tephrosceles
CACCCCCCCAGTCACCCCAGCCACCCACACTCCCCCAGCCACCCCAGCCACCCCTACCCTGAGACCCTTTCACTATAAGAAGAGGGGTCTTCCATGCTGTACTGACTCTTCTAACGGACATCGCCTCAGGGTCACCAGATAAAACACAAATGTCCAGTTAAATTTGAATTTCTCCTTTTTAAAAATTAATTTAATTTTTAAAAATAGAGACAAGGTCTTGCTGTGTCACCCAGACTGGAGTGTAGTGGTGCAATCACAGCTCAACAAAATCTCCAACTCCTGGGCTCAGGCGATCTTCCTGCCTCACCCCCCAGGGGTAGCTGGCATTTCAGGTGTGCACCAGCACACCCAGCTCATTTATTAATTTTAATTTTTGTAGAATCAGGGTCTTGCTATGTTGTCCAGGCTGGTGTTAAACTCCTAGTCTCAAGTGATCTTGAGATCACTTGAGATCAAGTGACAGGCATGAGCCACCATACCGGTCACTACATCTGACTTTCTGATAATGTTTGACTATAAATATACTCAAATAAACTATTCTCAATTAATGTTTGAGTACAAACATGTCCCAAATGGAAACATTCTTAATACCTTATACTCAAAGAGCATGTGCAAGACATAGGGCTCTACCTAGATGACTCCAGCCCATAGCTGTGCCGGCAGCTGTCCTCATGCATCACCCAGCTGTCCTGCATGGGGACATCTGATGTCTCCTAAAGCTAGACGCACTCCATATGGAACTCCTGAGCTTTCTCCCACCTCACTGGCCCCTCCCTCCTCACCCTTGGAGGCTCCAGGATCTCCACATGGGAGAAGCTCGGGAAGCTGTCGGTAGAAAGGGGCCTGGAGCCACGTCCTGAAACAGGATTTGCATCAGGTATGAGGTGCGAGTTGAATGGCTGCCTCTTTGGGGTGGCTTCGTGCAGAGCTGACTGACTCATGGCGGGGCTGGGCTGCCCTGCTGGGTCCTCTTGTGCTTCGCCTTCACTGGGCTGAGGGCTGCCCGGTGGCTGGTGGATCATCATTTCTGTGATCACGCGGGTGATTCCGGAGGAGACTGATTAGCATGTGTTCGTGGATGGAGTGGAGACGACCTGTCTCCACCAAAGTGGGTGGGCAGAATCTGACTACCCATGGCACGAACAGAGCTGGACCCCACCATGGGTTTCCTGGGGGTTCCAGCCTGCAGATAGCAGATTGGGGCCTCCTCAGCCTCCACGGTCACGGGAGGCAATTCCCATGACACACCTCCTCTTACATGTCTCTCTCTCCGTATGTAATTGGTTCTGCCTCTCTGAGGAGCCATGATGAATACAGCTCCCCGGGACTAACATGGACCCCCACCCTCCTTACTGTCCTTCCAAAGTCCCCCCTGCAGCCTTCCCCACGCCAGGAAATGGGCTCACGTTCAGCCTCAGGCCAGAGGCCCAGGGCCACGAGTGAGGCATGAAAGGAGATCCTCCCGGGGTCGGCCACAACCTGTCAGCCTCCCAGGTCACCTGCAGGTCCTGCTGACTCCTGCCTCTCCACCTGAGGCATCTTCACCCCCTAATTCTCTCTCTCTCCACCTGAGGCATCCTCACCTCCCACCTCTGTCCACCTGAGACATTCTCTGGCCTCCTGATCATGGCTTTCCCCAGGGTGGGCAGGCAGAAGTGGCAGAGTGCTAACCCACATGACGGTGGCTGGTAGCCTGAGAACTCTGTTGGGAAAGTGCCAGGGCCGGTTCTCCACAATCCCACAGGGGATCCTTCTAACAGGCGACAGCCCAGTGACGGGGCTCCGTGCTGTGTTCTCTCTCTGGGGTCTCACTTGCCCACCCCACAGTGCCTCTGGAACCCCTCCTAAGAGGAACACCTGCCCGCACTCTTGTCTCAGGTTTGCTGTGGGGGACCCTGGGCAGGCATCTACAAGTTTTGTCTCTCCTTACCACCACTAGCATCCCATTCCCTCTGCTGTCTTCCCAGTTCTCTCAGCTCCACCGTCTCCATGCATGCCCCTCCCTGGGGCTGTGGCATCAGCCTCAGCATCTCCAGCTGGCCCCTCACTCACTCCACCTGCTCTCGCAGCAGCCAGAGTCCTCTGAAACACAGGCCATCGATGACTTCCTCTCTCCTGGACTTGTACCCAGGCTCCTCACCAGCCCCCCAGGACCTGGCTCTGCCCTTTTCCCTGCCCAAGCCCCTCTCTGCCCTGGGGCATTGGCTCATGCCGCCCCCACGACCTGGGCCCATGCTTCTGGGATAGCTAGGTCAGACCAGCCTTCAGGCCTTGTACCGTGTCCAACTTGGCATGGTCTCCCCACTGCCCCCTCATTAGCCTATCTCCTTCCACACGGTAGCCATCATGGCACTGACTCCAGCGTGTCACCACACATCGGGTGGGTGCATATGCGTGTGAGGCCTTGTGTGTGGAGGGTGCCCTCACCAGAGCATGAGCTTCGCAGGGCAGGCTCCTGTGCATCTTGTTCACCTTTGCATCCCAGCACCTGGAAGGTGTCCGGCAGGGAAGGGGTGTCAGGCCTAAATGTGAGGGTCAGGGATAGAGAGAGGAGCAGGCCTGCCTGGCTCAGGTCAGGGTGGGGTTCCAGGAGAGTATACTGGGGCCACCAGCTCTGTGGGTCACGGTCAGGGCAGGTCTCCCGCAGCTGGGACTCCTGGCCCAGCCTGGACTCCTGCCTTCTCAGGCTAGGGAGCACATAGGAAAGAGCCTGGATGGGGACTTAGAGGGCAAGGGTTCCTCCCCTCCCCTTCCTTGAGCCTCAGAGTCACCAGCTGGACAGCAGGAGGTGATGATCTTGTGAAATGACTGTTGGACAGTCCTCTTGTTGTGCCCAGAGCCGCACCCAGCCCTGGCGTTCTGTTCCAGGTGGAGGCCCTAGCGCTTCGTTTCTGGCCTTTTGTTTGTTTTCATACACTTTATTTTTAGGGCAGTTTTAGCTTCACAGCAAAATTAAGCAGAAAGTCAGAGATTTCCCACACGCCTTCCACCCCCACACATGCACAGCCTCCCCTCTGTCCACACCCCGCCCAAGTGGAACCTGCGTCATGATCGA
Organism: Piliocolobus tephrosceles; assembly: GCF_002776525.5. Lineage (NCBI taxonomy): Eukaryota > Metazoa > Chordata > Mammalia > Primates > Cercopithecidae > Piliocolobus > Piliocolobus tephrosceles. Next base: position 145,415,945 of record NC_045440.1, read on the forward strand.
TGAGCCTGCAGTGAGATGTCGTCATCACTCTGAGCCCGCAGCCTCCATCAGGGCTCACTCTTGCTGGTGCATGTTCTGTGGGTCTGCACAAATGCATATGACTTGTTTCCACCATTGTCATTTCAAACAGAATGGTGCCACTGGCCTAAACATCCTCTGGGCTCCCTGATTCATCCCTTCCCCAGCCCCTGGCAACCACTGATCCTTTTACCATCTCTGTTGTTTTCCTCCTCCAGAATGTCCTTGAGTCGGAATCCTACCATATGTGGCCTTTTGGGAGTGACTTCTCTCCCTTAGTCAGATAGACCATGTCAGGCTCTGTTTCTAGTGGTCCAGGGCCTCAACTGTGTGTCAGCCATGGTGGATTGGCAAGAGTGAGGGCTGGGCTGGCCCACACCACCTCCCTGGCTGCCTCATCTCCTGTTGACAGAACTTGGTTCCCACCTGTTGGCTCAGTCTCATGCTGTTCTGGGGTCCTGCCTCAATCCCCTCCTCTGGGGCTCATCCTGAGAGGATCTGACCTGGGCTGCCGTCTTGTTCTCAGTCCTGCCTGGGGTCTCTAAGTCTCTGCTACTGGCCGCTGTGAAGGGACAAAATGTCTAGCCTCAGCCCGTGGGTTTACCTGCCGTGAGCCTTGGACCAGGAGCACCCCTCCCTGCCTCAGATAATGGGTCAGGGTCGCAGCGCTGGCCATGGCAGGTTTCGTGAGGCTGCAGAAGTGACATCACCACCACACCCTCCCCCAACACTTCCCCTAGCCCCAGAAAGGGGAAACGTATGATCCACACCTGGGCCAGCCTCAGTCCCCTGTAGCCATCACAGCTACATCCCTCCTGTCTTCCCTCTCCCTAAAATGTCCCCATGAAATAACAGAAAAATAAACGACATTTCATTAATACTCAAACAATTCTTATGAGGAACAGTATATTGTTCACAGATGGGAAAATACGTAAATTGAGGGCTAGAAGATCAAGCCACCTGCCCAAGATTTTGCAGCTGTGAAGTGACAGAGCTGAGTGTCAGCTCAGCTTGGGAAACCCAGCTGCAAACCCTGTCCTGACCATGCATGGGCTGGGCTTACAATCCCAGCTCAGTTACTCTCTACTTCCAGTGAGACCCTGGAAACACCAGCTAGGCATCTCCACTTCAGCCTCCTTGATTGTCCATTAGAAACCATGATAACATGGGGACACGAGAATATATTACATAATTCATGGAAACATCTGGTACAAAATAAACAAAAATGAATCTACTCCTCCATCACCTGCCCACCCACCATCCATCCATCTATTCATTCACACACCATCCATCCAGACACCCACCCATCCATCCATACACCCACCAATTATCCACACATCCACCTAGCCACCATCCATCTACTCATCCACCCGCTATCCACTCATCCACCTACCATCTACCCATGTACCCATCCATTCACCCATCCCTAACTCACCCATTATCCATGCATCCATTCATCCACTTACTCACACATCCATCCACCCATCCACCTATCATCCACCCACCCACCCACCCATCCACCCATCTGTTCATCCATCCCCAACTCACCCATTATCCATGCATCCATCCATCCACTTACTCACACATCCACCCACCCATCCACCCATTTGTTCATCCATCCCCAGTCCACCCACTATCCATCCATCCATTCATCCACTCATTCACACATCCGTCCATCCACCCACTCACACATCCATCCATCCAACCACCCATCCACCCATCTGTTCATCCATCCCCAGTCCACCCACTATCCATCCATCCATTCGTCCACTCACTCACACATCCATCCACCCATCCATCTATCATCCACCCACCCACCCATCCACCCATCCATTCATCCATCCCCAGTCTACCCACTATCCATCCATCCATTCATCCCCTCATTCACACATCCATCCATCCATCCATCCATCCATCCATCCATCCATCCGTCCCCAGTCCACCCACTATCCATCCATCCATTCATCCCCTCGTTCACACATCCATCCATTCATCCATCCATCCATTCATCCATTTGTCCATCCCCAGTCCACCCACTATCCATCCATCCATCCATCCATCCATCCATCCATCCATCCATTCATCCGTCACCACCCATCCTTCTTCCCTTCCTTCATTCCTTCACCAGTGCTAATGAATCAGAGCTAGACTAGTTTGTGCTGAGGGCTGTGACAGGCCAGGATTCAAAGCCATCCCCACACTTGTTTCCACAGCCCTGCACTGAGGTGCAGAGAGGAGTGTGTCATGGAGATTCCCAGGTGAGAGGTCCTGAGACCAGGATAGTTTTTGTCCTTGGTGACTGTGGTGGATGTCAATGCTTGTCACTGGTTCCAAGGTCCCCTCCCCTTCTGAGCAAAAAGGAGACCTCCCTCTGTCTCCCTCTTGGTGGGGTGGAGCTGGGTGCTGGCTGTGCTGTGGCCAAGTGCTCTGTGCAGAAAGGACATGCTCCTGGCAGCCCCCATGTTAACTTGCTGGTGCACCATGTCCTCCTCTGGAGGTGCAGCCCTCCTGGCAGCCTGTCCCTGAGTGGCTCTAGTGAGCCATGCACCAGCTGACCTATGAGGGCATGAGAGGAAACCGCTGTGGCTTAAGCCATGGAGACATGGGGTTGTTGTCACATGCAGAGCTCAGCCCATCATGATCAACACCATGACTCTTACCTCCTTCCCAAGGTCTTCACATCCTCCTCACCCTCTGTAGTCTCCAAGGGCTACCAGAAGAAATGACCACAAACTTGGCAGCTTAAAGACACAGAGATGTATTCCCTCCTGGATTCTGAGACTGGAAGTCTAAAGTGCAGTTGTGAGCAAGGTCGTTCCTTGGAGCCCCTGAGGCGGGATGTGTTCCAGGCCTCTCTTCCAGCCTCTGATGGTCGCAGGTGATTGCCTTGGCGTCCCCAGCTTGTGGCTGCCTCACTCCAACTTCGGCTTCACGTAGCCTTCTTCTCCCTCCATATATCTTTCTCTGTGTCTCTTCTCCTTTCTTTTAACAACACCAGTTATTGGACGTAGTGCCCACCCTCATCCCGTGTGACCCCATCTTAACTTACATCTGTAATGTGACCCTATTTTTAAATAGGGTCACATTTATTTTGAGGTCCTAGGTGGACATGAATTTTGGGATGGATACTATTTGATCCAACAGGCTCCCACCCCCATGCTTAGCTCAAGTCTACAAGCATCTGGAAAAGAGCCGCTGTGTGCCAGGCACCACAGTGCATTTGCTGAGGAGACACAGATGAAGCCTTCCACAGCAGGAGAAGCTTTGCAGGTGACGGACTTGGATGAATCTAGGCTGATGGCAGAGGTAGAAGAGCCTCCAGACAGGTTCAATGCAACGTAGAGGGTGCAATGAGAACAGAACTGGTCCTGGGGTCCCACCAGCTGGTATGAGAGCCCCTGGGACACCTACAGCACCTGTCTTTTCCGCCTGCAGCACCTCATTCAGGGCTAGAGCCTGGTGGTTGCTCCGTAGGTGCTGCTGGAATCCCTCACCCGGCTCACACGCAGCGCCTGCCTGTCTCTTGCCATGCTCACGACTGCAGAGACCATCTGTGAGTGCTAACGGGCCAGGCCGGCATGGCGGCAGCCCAACTGGAGAGGCTCGAGGTCTGCTCAGCGATGCTGGCCCAGGCCCCTGGCTCCCATGAGCTCCACGGCTCTCAACGGCACCCACTGGGCCCATCCATCATGCCAAATTCCCCATGCATGTGTCAGCCCCGCTGAGCACGAAATTGCACGAAACTTACAGCTTCCTCGGGCTTCCAACCTGATTTTCTGATGGCAGCTTCAACTCACCAAGTGCTCTCCACAGGCCAGGGCAGCGGGTGGCTGCTCCTCCTTCACACAGGATGCACCATCCCGTGGGCCCCTAGGAATCCTCAGGGACCTCCCCTCCAGGGGCGTCGCTTCCCCTCCCAGAAGAGGTGCTCAGCCCCTTCCTGTCCAAGTCTTAGAGAGTGCAGCTTGACCCCAAGGCTGCCCAAGCTATTCCTGAAGCCCAAGGGGCAGCTCTGGGACCCACAGTTTAAGAGGGGAGGTCTTTACACACAGGGCGTTGTAAAGACTTTGACCAGGATGGCAAAGGGTCCATGAAACAAGCCTGGCAGATAAGGCCAGGTTGGAGGGAGCCGCAGCTCCAGGCAAATGTTGCCGGGCCTGAGGGAGGGAGGAGGGGCTAGGACCGCTTCGGTTATGTTTACTGCTGGCCACGTGTTTGTGTTCGAGTAGCAGAATACAACAGGCTGTCACTGCACTGACAGAACTAATGGAAACCATCTGGACCTCAATTGCACAGGGATTCTTAGAGGGGAAGGAAGAAGGCCAATCCTGAGGGTTCCGGGGAAGGAACTGCCACGAAAGGGTGGATGTTACAGAGACCAGCGTGGAGCATCCACTGGCGACATGGGCAGTGATGTTGGTAACAAGCTCGCCATGAGGAAAGCACGCAAGAAGAGCCCAGGATCCTCGTGTCCTCGGCACCCATGCCATGCTGCAAGGCATCCCATAGAGCTCAGCCTTCCTGGTTCTATTCCTTAGGAACTCGTGACTATTGAGATAAATTCTCAGGTTTTATTCTCAGTTAATAAAGTGAATTTTCTATGAGTCAATCAAACCAACGTCTTGGGTTTCCACTCAGTGCTCTCAGGGGCTTTCTTGCTTGGGTTCATGTCCTTGAGGTCCTTCCTGTGGCAAAACTCCAGGCTCCCTCCACCCCTTTCCCTGCCCTTTCCCAAGGGACAATGAGGAGTGTGCTGAGGTCAGATCTGGGAGAAGGTGCTCTCTTTAGAGCCACCTGTACCCCTGATATTTGTATGCTCCTCGGCTCCAGGGGTCCTTGGCGACAGGGTAGTCATCTGCAGGACGTGTGGGCTCATAGAAGCCCACCACCCACCCAGCTGCCCTTCCAAGCTTGCGGCTTCAAGGAGCTCCACAGGCACTGAAGCCGACATCTCCACTTCCCCATGTCTGCTTCTCTGCCTCTGGCTCACTCCTCTGGGACCTCTGAGTGAGGAGAAGAAGAAGCTGCCTGGCCCTCAGTCCACATCCTCCACAGCTGTAGAGAAGCAGCAGAGCCCAGCAGAGCCCAGCACAGCACAGCAGAGCCCAGCACAGCATAGCAGAGCCCCGCAGAGCCCAGCAGAGCACAGTAGAGGGCACAGCAGAGAACCCAGCAAAGAGCACAGCAGAGCACAGCAGAGCCACTGGCATGGCCACAGCTTTGGCAGCAGCCTCGGCCCTGGCACTAACAGGCTGTGTGATCTCAGCAAAGAAATTGACATCTCTGAGCCTACTTCCTAAGCTACAAATAGGGGATAATAACAGGAACCAGGCCCAGAATGAGGATTAAATGAGATAATTCATTTGGCCAAGTGTCTGGCTTTACAACGGAAACTACTTTTACCCAGAAGATGCCTGCAAGACGGACCCCAGGCACTGCTCCTGCTTCTGACCCCCACGGTTCCCAGTGCCACTGACTTTCATCCAAGCCCCTCAGCCTGGGACTCAGTCCCTCTCGGAGGGGCCTGGCTGGCTGTCACATGGCTCCCCCCACAGCTCCCAGGGCCCAGGCCAGTTCCACCTCCAGGCTTGCTCCAAGTCCTTCTAGGTCGAGTGAGTGTCTCCTCCCCAGACCCCGTGTGGCTCTCTGTGGCAAGAGCTGCCAGTGCCCGCTGGCCCGTGCATGAGTGGCCTGTGGCTGCCGAAACGCACAACCACAAACTGGGTGGCTTAAAACTACAGAAGTTGATTCCCTCGGCTCTGGAGGCTGGAAGTCTAACATCCAGGTGCCGGGAGGTCTATGCTGTCTCCAAAGGCTTGGGAGCAGGCTTCCTCCTGCCTCTTCCAGCTTCTGGTGGCTCCAGGTGTTCCTTGCCTCATGGCCGCATCCTCCAATTTCTGCCTCCATCTCCACATGGCCCTCTCTTTCCTTCTTAATCAATTACAGCTACAAAGACCCTTTTTCCAGATAAGGCCCAGGCACAGATTCTGAGGATTAGGATGTGGACACGTTTTCTTGGTGGCCCCATTCAGCCCATGACACTTTCCCCTCCCTTATCCTCTCTGCTCCCCTCAACTCCCAGCCTCTGTAGCTGCATCTTTCTGCACGAAGCTTTCTCCCAGCCACATCCACTATACAGACGTGCCTGGGAGAGACACCCCCAGGGAGCTGCCCTCGGCCATAGCTCGGGGTGGGGTGCATACACACCCCAGCTCCCTCCCTCACTCCTCAGTGGGAGACTCCCCAGCCACCTTGTGCTCAGCACTGCTGTCCCGAAGCTTTCCCTGTGGGGTGGAGCCCCCCGGCCCCCGTGTGACTGGCGACACAGCTCGCTCTTGCTGCCCGCCGCTCCTTTCTTGCCTCCCTTACCCACCCCACTACCTGTGTTTCCTGATGTCGCTTCCTAAATAAATGACCCCAACTTGAACCCATGCCATGGGGCCCGCTTCTGGGGGAACCCAAACTGGGCCCCTCTCCTGTAGTGCCCAGACCCTCCCAGCTGGTATTGTGTTTATGCACATGCCTCACCCAGCCTTGTAGATGGGGTCACTCAAGTGCCCACGCACCATCCGGTGTGGGGTCAGGTCCCTGGCGTGTAGTCATGTTACCTGGCATGGGGTCATGCACCTGTCATGAGGCCATGCTATAGTCTGCTGGTCTTTCCAGGACAGCCCATCTGAGACAGCACCCAGGACCCAGGGGACCCTGTAGACAAGGATATCTGTGCATTTAACCACCATGACACTCCACGCAAGGGGAGCTCTTGGGAAGGCTATTCCTAAACACCCACCAGCCAGCCATGTGCCCCCACCAGCCAGCCATGTGCCCCCATTCATGATCACAGTGCCATAAATGGCTCATGTGACAGCCCTGGGGAGCCAGCCTGCCTGCGTCTCTAGAACATCAAGACAGTGACACCCGGGAGCCCCAGCTCTCCACCCTGGGAGCTGTTGACACCTGGGCACCTGCAGCAGGACAATGTCCTTTCACTTGCTGCTTAACCACGTCTCCCGGGAGCCTGGGAAATGTGCTCTGACAAGCATCAGCAGCACGCTCTGTGTCAGACAGTGAGATGCAGAGATGAGTAAGACCCGGTACCTGGCACGGTCTGGGGCTGGGGAAGGGATGGCAAGTAAGTGAACATCGTCCATGACTGAGAGTGCTACCATTTCATGGGGGGCCCAGCAAAAAGAGAGGCTAACTCAGCTTGGGGGCCCCAGCCTGGCAGACCCTGGTAGCTGCAGAAATGAGTGCTGAGGGGTTCAGCCAGGGGTCCCCACACACTGGAGATGGTCAGCAGGCATGGGGTGAGCCACTGTGCGTCACCAGCTGAGCTGACTGGTAGCTGTCCCTACAGCCCAGGACAGACAAGGAGGGCAAAGGTCTGCAGAGGGGGGGGAGCCAAATACAGCAGCAGGCAGGGCCGGGGCCAAGGAAGCGGGCGAGCAGACAGAGGGAGCGGTGATGTCTGCTGGGGGCTTCTTTTTATGCCTGAGGCTCCCTCTGTGTGAAGGGGACCCCACCGAGGCAGCAACCCCGGCCTCAGCCTCTCCCCAGGAGGATCAGGGTGCACCTGGTGGGTGCGCTGGGGAATAAATGGGGCTTCCCTCAGAGGCGAGGCCCTGTAGGCAGCCTGCATGCTCCACTGCTCCTCCAAGGGCTTCTCTGATGTGTGTAGGGGGGTGCTGTCACTGCTGGGAGTCCCTCATTCCAGGGACCAGGTAGTGCTTCCCTTGGCTGACAAACCCAAAGCCACATCCTCCAGCACTGAAGGTGATATTTGGGGCTCACCTGTCACTGCATTTCAAAATCTTTTCAATTTCTCAGGACCTGGGAGGGAAGAGGGGCGCTCTTGGTCGGGTCCTCTCAGGGACCCCAGCATTTGGTTTATGTATCAGGAATATTGAGAAATGACAAGGGAAGAAGGTATTGGGAGGGGGATAAACGTGCCCAGGGAGGGCTCTGGTAGGGACCGGGCAGGAGGGACCCAGTTTCTGCATCCCCAGTTGGCTCGGCCGCAGTGTTCTGGATGTTTCCAAGGCTCCTCCGAGGTCTCCTGGCTCCCACTGCATTCCTCATTCTGCAGACAGAAGGTGTTGGTCCCCGGCACTGCCCAGGCAGTCAGTCAAGGCAGGCGCTCTACCTGTTCCCTGGGTGTATCCCCACCTATCACCAGGGGACACGGGAAGGCCAGGTGGCCAGACCGGAGCTGACATCCTGCAGGAGCAGCGACGTCAGGAAGAGGGGCTGGCGGAGGCAGGGGCCTTGCCCTCTGGAGGGGTGGGCGGGGTGCAGGCCTCCGTGGCCTCCCTGGAGCGGCCTGGCCTCCAGCTCTCAGACACCCTGCCTGCCTGTGTGCCCGACATTTCTGCAGCCTCACTTTCCTTTCTTCCTTGTGCTGCCTCCTGGGATTACAATCTCGATCAGAGTGGGCGAGCCTGCTTTGATTTCCAGGGAGTCAGGCTTCAGCGTGGAGGACAGGCTATCATGGGGGCTGCTTTGTTCACAGGCCGGGGCTGCTTTGATGGGACTGGCCAGGCCTTAAGAAAGCTGTGCAGCCTCAGGAAGGTGCAGGGCCTTGCTCCTCCTAGCCCCTCAGAGGCCGTCAGGCACAGGCCTTAGCAGGCCCGAGCCGCACTGGACGCAGGTGGCTGTGGCTGTACCCCAGAAGAGGTACACAGACAGTGTACCCAGAAAGGCCCACAGGCAGTCACCTGGGCAGGTGCCTCAGCAGGCAGGCCCTGCCGGGAGGAATGCAGAAAACCCTGCAGCTTCTGCAACACGGAAGGCAGAGGCCCCGAGGGTTCTCGACTTACACAGTCGGTGCCTGGCTTGCTGGGAGCAGACCCGCCTCAGACCCATGTTTCCCAGACCTAAGCCCCTGAAGCCAGCGGGTCTGCAGCCCTGGGTCCCCTGTGGTGCCCGGGGCTCTCTTGCAGCCTCTAGGCGGGCTGTGTGCTTGCAGCAACTGGAGCCTTCAGGATGGGAGCACGGGAGAGGGTGTCCAGCTGTGGATTCAGTGACCTCAGAGTCTCTTTTGATTCATTTCAGAGCGTTCCAAAAAGGGCAACATGCAGAGAGTCTCTCAGCAGCCAGAAGAAAATAGGAGGAGCACGCCCATGGCCTGGGGTGGGGGGCAAGGGCTACAGGAAGGGGGCGGGGCCTCTTGGGTGGACAGGCTGCAGATGGTGGGTGTGACTTTCTCCAGGACATGGACCAGCATGGATTTTGCCCAGTGGGGTGGGAGCAAACCCAGGGGAGCTCCACATTCCCCACTTGGGCCCTTCTCTGCCTGTTGTCCACGGGGGTGAGCAGGGTGCCTGAGTTGTATGTACCCTAGCAAGTGGCAGCTGACAGCTGAGCCAGGCTCTGTCCTGCTCTTTTCTCTCCTCGGCCACTGCCGGGTCAGTGCTGCCTCTGACCGGCAGCACTCGTGACCCAGAAAACAGAGTGGGAGAGGCCTTGAGTGAGAAGCCAAGGGTGCAGGGCCCAGAGAAGGGCCTGGAGGCCACAGCATCCAGACACCGGGCAAACGACCAGACACCAGCTGCTCCAGATTCCGATCAATGGCACTTCCACCTAATCCATCGTCAAAGTTACCGGAGTCTCATAAGTGGTCCCGGAGCAAGTGGCCTCCCAGGGGGCGCTCCTGAGGCAACCGTGCATGCCATTAAAACAACTGCCTTGACCCTCCTCTGAGCACTGCTCTGACCTCTCCCCAAAGCCAGAACCACAGCCCCCAGCCGCCGCCTCCTCTGGCCCTCTCCAACCGTGCCCTGCCCTGCTCACCCTTCAGCCTGAAGCCACTCGGAAGAAACTCTGCTGGGGACTGGCTGAGCTGAGGCAGGACGTCCTGAGACGGCCCCTGGAGGGAGCAAACGTGTGCCTGTGGGGCTGATGTGGCGGGTGGTGCTGCAGTCCACGAGTGCAAGCCGGCAACGCGAGTCAGGTCCGGGCCCCACTGTGCCAGAGAGACTGGAGGCATCAGGCAGGGACCCAGCCTCCCTGGGTTTCTCTTTCTTCCTGTGCAGGATAGAGACCACCCAAAGGGGGACTGGGACAGAACAAGGAAATGCAGGCGTGGCTCCCAGAGCCCAGGGTGCTGTGCACACCTGCAGGTGGAGTCCAGTGCTTCTTTCCATCACTAGGTGCTGTGGCTCGCTGGGACTGATGAATCGGGAACACTCCAGGAGGAGGCCAGGACTCTGCAGAGGCGGTTCCCAAACCTCAACCCACTGTGTGTGGAGATGGGCTCTGAGCTCGGTGTTGTCCCCACTGTGAAGTGACTTGGGGTCACCGAGGCTAACAGACGAGTCCAGAGTTGCACGGCATGTGCAGGGTGGGCCCGGGGCTTGCAGCCAGGCGTGTCCTACCCCACAGCCAATGTGGAGCCTCTGTGTGCGTCTGGGAGGGCAGCATGCTTAGGAGGGATTTATGCCATGTGCTTTCTCACAGGAAACTTTCTCCCACAGCGTGGACGTCTTTGAGATTATAGTTTTGCAAAAGATAGCATAACATCCTTCAAATGGATGTTCATATTATATCCCTCTATAAAAGCCGGGGACATAACGCTAAATCACAGCTGTGGGAAGGAGGCATTGGAGCTGGGCTGACACCCCGCACACACATCTCATTCTGGTGTTTTAGTCTAACCCTGGGATGACATCATTAACGCCATGCTTAATGTCCCAGATCTGGGGATATAAAAACAACCTGTGCTATGTTTGAGAACATTTACTAAGAGGTAAGGGGCTTCCGCATTCTGTTTGATAAGTGCCTGGTTTATTTTATATTGAAATAAAAGAAACCCCCCCCTTTTTTTTCCTCAGAACCATGCTCTCCAACCCGGCCACAGCCCGTATGCATGTGTGAGGACACATTCCATCTTCAGCACCAGATGTGGGGGTGTGGAGCGCACTGCTGTTGAAAGGAAAACAGATCATTTATCTCTGCGTTCATTCATTCCATAAATATTTGCTGAACACTAAGTGGGTGCTGGGGACACAGCCACGAGATCAATGGATGCGGACTCAGTCCTCATGGCAGCTGCAAAGTGAAGGCGGGGAGCCTCTGCTACGGTGACCGTGGGCACCTGGGACTCAGCGATGACTTCTCTGCATCCGCGTCTGCCCCGGAGAAATCCACATGTGTGTCCGCGAGGTGAGGACGGAGACACTGCCACAGCACAGCTTGTGACCACAAAGCTCAGGAGCCACTTGCATGCCCAGCACCAGGAGGAAGCGTCAAGCCGGCCCCTCTGTGGGGCAGCAGGCAGGGTTCCCACCGAAAGCGATGGCTCTGCAGCCCTGCTGGGAATAAGCGTCCATACTCACTGCTGGAGGAAGGCAGGAGCCGTGCAGGGACCTGCGTGGCACAGGCCACGGATGTAAGCACCCGTGAAGCAGCGGCACCTGCCCGCACGTCCTGTGGGGGCACGCCCACCCGTGTGACACGCAGATAACGGCCCCGGAGGGCACGCCGCAGCCACCGCAGAGTGAGCTCTGGAGGGTTCTCCAGCCTCTGGGGCAGCTTTGAATTGTTTACAAGATAACGTATTCACGGATGACTTGTTCAATGAGGAATTAATGAAATTAAAAGAGAAATAAAGAGCAGGAAGCAAGGCCACCTCGGCGGCTCCGGGCACCTGCTCCAGGCCCAGTGTTTTCATGGCGTTGTGTCTGATCCCGGCGACCCCTGTCAGGGAAGTCCTGGAAACCAGTGTTCCAAGCAGGGACGGCGGGACACAGAGCTGCCAAGGACACTGCAAGGTCACATGTCACGTGGGTGACAGTCTACGCTGGGGGGCCTTGGCTTGAAACCTGGACCTCAGCCCTCCCCTCTCATGGCACGCGTATTGCTATTTAAGGAACTAGAACTTGTTGTCAACAAAGACGGGACTCTCTCTTTCACGCTCGCGCACACACACTCACAGCCACCAGTAATTGAACTATGAGCAGGAATCAGGAGGCTTTCCGGATCTCAAGCCAGAGCTGATAGAAACACGGGAAGGAGAGTGAGGCTGCCAGGAGCCTGGGGAGTCGGCGTGTGGCATGTGCCACGTGCTGTCCATCCCTCATAAGCCAAATGTCTTGAGTGGGCTTTTGGCAGCTGCTGGGTCAGTGTCAATGTGGGTTCGGCCTGGAGTGCCAGTGGTCCCTGTGGTTGCTGGAAGAGCATGGTGCCCTGGGTTAATGATGGAGCAACCGCCTGGGTGAGCTGAGTCAGCGAGGAGATCTTACAGGGTCTGACCCCGCCCTTCCAACCACTTTCACAGCAAATTGGGTGAGCTTTGTGGTGAAAGGTGGCAGGGAGTGGGGGCTGGGTTTGCTGAGCTCGTACTGTGCACTAGGCATCTCAAATGCACTATCCACCCATTCGCTAAAGCATCTGCAAAGTCTGCAATCTGTACCAGGCCCCTCGCTGCCTCTCACATGCCCCATAGACCTGGTGAGATGAGAACGGGTCTGCCAGTTCCTAGGAGGCCTGGAACTCACGAGGGGCTCACAGGCATGGTGGAGCTGGTCCCAAATGCCCACGATCTGCAGGGCAGGACACACCCATTGGCAACCATGGTGGCGTCATGAGGATGGAGAGAATAGCTTTGCCCATCCGGGGACACTGGCCAGGACCTGCAGGTGTGAACCACTCGTCCTATGGCTGAGGACCGAAGTGAGGCCTTGCTCAAGGCCACACAGCTGGTCGACCTCAGGCTGAGATCAGGAACCCAATCTGCCTGATTCTACACCCCACCCTGCATCCCCCTCCCCACATGACTGGTGCCCTGTGAGCCCAGAGCCCCTCCCTGGGGGCTGCAGAAACAGGGAAAGGCCGGAAAAGTGAGGCCGGCCAGTGCGCAGAGCCTGAGGACCAGGCCACGCCAGGCAGCCAGGTGTCGCCTGCCTCTCTTCTAGAGCCTCCTTCCCTCTTCTCAAGCCCAGAGCCATCACAGAGGTCTGACCTCACTGAGCTCTTCACATGCCTCATGCCCTGGAAACCTGCGACAGGAAGTTCAAATTCTCCTCATCCCAGTATCACGAATAACATAGCAAGTCCCACCCACCCTCAGCACAGGTGCAGGTGTATCAAGATGAACACTTGCAGGTATCAACACCCTTCAAAGGGACCTCCAGGGGTCATCGAAGGCATCAGCTGGGCTGGGCCAGGCTATGGTGCCCCACGTGTGTGGTCACCACACGTCTGGATGCTGCCAGGAAGGTACTTTATGGACAGGATTCACATCTACGGCCAGTGGACGTTGATGAATCCAGCAGACGACCTCCCCAGGGCGGGTGGGTCTCATACAGTCAGCTTCAGAGCAAAGACTGAGGCTTCTCAGAGAGGAAGGGATTTGGCTTCAAGACTGCAACGTGGAAACCTTGCCTGAGCTTCCAGCCCGCCCTTGGACTTCAGGCTTGCCAGCTCCCACAGTCGCATGAGCCAAATCCTTAAAATAAACCTCCCTCTCCATGTGTACATATACAGCCTGTATATCTCGATCCGTCTCCTGTAGACGCGGCTCTCTCCTGGAGACCTCCCACTCGTTCTGTTTCTCCGGCCAGCCTGAGCGACACCAGGGCCCAGTGTATGTAACATTAGCCCCAAAAGCCTGCCAGGCCCCAGGTCCTGTAGCTGGGAGTCCGACAAGCTGTCTCCGTGCAGTAACGAGGATGGTGAAACCACTCATGAACGGGGGTGCTATCACAACAGAATCCGTCATGACGGACCCTTGGAGCCAGTGTGCCGATTCACAGGAGGGGAGCAGGGAAGAAGTCAGGCCGTCCACAGAAGACCGTAAGCAACTGAGAAAGGCCGCTGCCCACCACAGCGTGTGCGTGGCTTTCTGCAGTTACAGAGAGACACAGGTGTGTGCAGACTATGTGTCTGGAAGGGGGAGGGCTGCAGAGCAGCCTGGAAGAAACACATCGAAATGAGCAGACCCCACACCCATCCTCCTGGGGACCATGGACTGTCAGCACCTCCCTGCGGACGCCCCTGGGATGCAGACCCCAGCCACCAGGCCTGCTGCGCGGACCGCAGGCTGCAACTGCCTCCTCTCCCAGCCCCTTTGTGCAGTGAACAACGTGCGTAGCCATATGGGCAGCCCTGAAATCTTACCTCCAGGGTGGAGCTGGGATGATGAGTCATTGCTGTTTCTGCTTTGCTTTTCAACATTTTCTAAGATTTATACCATGGGTGTTTGTTGATTTCTTATCAAAGACAAATAAAAAGCACTGAAAGCAAACCAGCCACCCTCGTGCTGTGGCCCACACGCCTCCTGGCTGCCAGCAAAGACAGCTGGGCATCACCAGCCCGGCAGGCAGAGGACTAAAGTCCCCTCGAGTACTTCAGGGTCAGCTTCCCAGGCCTTTGCAGCCCGTTTGAAGCTAGAGCATCTGGGTGCCCTGGACCCCCACCCATGCCATCCTCAGTGAAGGAGCCAGACTCAGACAGGATTCCCAAGAGAAGAAGGACCTGAAATAGCGTCTCCGCTGATGCCCAGCTCAGTGTGTAGGGGCTGTTGTCTCCCCTTCCACTCACTCCTGAGGAAGACAGCCTGTAGGTATCCCCTCAGGTCCTTCCCTGACCTGCTGGGCTCTGCTGTTATCCCCTGAGCAGCCACCACTCACACCGCACCCACTGCACAAACACACACATACACACCATCACACACACATCACACCCACCGTGCACACACACACACACCCATCACATACATCCGGACACACCACACAGACACACACCCCCATCACACACACCCGGCCATCACACACCCATCACACCCACCACACAGACACACACACACATCCATCACATACACCCAGACACACCACACAAACACACACCCCCATCACATACACCTGGACATATCACACCCACCATATAGAGACACACATACACACCCATCCCACAGACCCAGATACACCGCACCCACCACACAGACACATGCACACACACCCATTACACACTCAGACACCACACCCACCACAGAGACACACACCCAGACACACCACACCCACCATACGGACACACATACACACCCACACCACACCCATGGTGCAGGCACCGGCTGTGTGTGCACACACACCCATCACACACACACCCCCCGTATCTAGCTCCACCGACTGCGGAATTGGGTCATTACTGGGAGCCCTGCTTCCACGCAGCATGAATTCGCCTCCCAACTCTGATCCCACCTTTATCTTGACGAGGATGTGAACTTCATGGGTCATCCGACAAAACTTCCTCTTTCCTGAAAGAATACCGGCCTAGAGACCATCAACTCATCCGTTCCCTCCACGAGCGTCCAGGGAGCCGCACTCTGTGCCAGCCCCGAGGGGCATCCGGGTGCTACCTCCTGATGTTTGCGTCTCTCCAGAATTCACAAGTGGAAATGCCAACCCGAGTGATGGGATGGGCAGGTGGGGCTTCGGGAGGTGGTGGAGTCCTGAGGGTGGGTTCTCACGTTGGGACTGGTGCCCTTAGAGCATGAGACTCCAGAGAGACGCCCCGTCCACCATGTGAGGTCACAGCCGACAGACGGCCGCCCGTGGACCAAGAGGCAGCCCTTGCCAGACGCCAAATCTGCTGGCACCTTGATCTTGCGCTTCCGGCCTCCAGGACTGTGAGCCTTAAATGTCTGTTGTTCATGAGCCTCTCAGTTTACAGTATTTTTGTTACAGCAGCACACCAGGACTGAGACAGCTGATGAACAGGATGGTGTGGGGCCTCCTTGGGGCACACTGGCTGGCTGGGAAGACACACACCTAAACGAGTGCTGTAATAAAGTGTGTGACTATGATGACAGTGGTGGGAAAATGCTGTTCACACAGCCCTTGTCACAGAACCAGAGGATCACCAGATGTCCAAGCCAGGATGGTCCATGGCTTCCAAATGACTCAACATGTGACCAGGGTCAGGGCTCAGAGTATGGCCCGGGTCTGAGCTCAGTCTGGGGAGAAGGGCCATCCAGCTGCTCTGTGCTGGTCCTCAGACCTTGGCCAGCACTCCACCCCCTTGGCCTCCACATCAAGGCTCAATATGGCCATGAGGAAGGCTCTGTTTTTAACCCACCAGCTCTCAGTCAGTGAGCAGGACCAGGGCTCAGCCTGTGAGAGATCACAGCTCCTCCTGTGAATAGCGGCAGGGGTCTGTGTGGCCATGGTGAGGACTCAGGATTTGTCCAGGATCAGGGCTCAGTCTGTGACAGGGGTCATGGGACTAGGGGTCAGCGTGGAGCCAGAGTCAGAGCCCAGTATGTGCTTGGGATCAGGGTTCAGTCTCAGCAGATCAGGGCTCTGGCCTCCCTGCAAGGGCCTCTGCTCCTCACTCTGAAAGCAACCTTCCCATCCTGTTCCAAGCGGCCTGGCCCCTGTGCCCTACCCACTTTTTCCTGTGGAAATCCCCTTTGGCTCCAGTCCTAATTATGTTTAAAACCCCATCTTGGCCGGGGGATTTCATCAGAGAGCAGGAGCTCAGGTCTAGGGTGCTGTGGAAAGAGGAGGATGGGTGGCCTGGACAATTCCTGCACAGCCCAATCAGGGCGCCTGCACACCCGGATTTGCATAAATCTCTAAGCCGATTAGAGGAACATTCAGAGGAAGCCGCGCAGGTGCCCAGCCAGTAAGGCAGGTGCCCTCCCTCTCTGGGCAGATTAATTGTTCCCAGCCCAGCTGGCTCCAAAGCCGAGTTCATCATCTCTCCCCCCAAACCAGCACCTCCCCTGCTCCTTCCCTGCTCCAGTCAGTGGCACCAAACTCAGAACCCCAGCCGCCTTCTCTCCTGTGGCCCTGCATTTAGCCCTTCTGTCTGGCCTGGGCCGGGCTGAACCCCTCGCTTCCTCCCACTCCCCACCCTGCTAGGGGCCAGAGTCTTCAGCCTAATTCCTGCCACGACGTCCCCCTGGGCGTTCCTGACACCAGCCTCCCTGCTCTGTCCATTGCACCCCTGCAGCCTGCCTAGAGGATTTGCTGCGAAGGTGCCTGCAGGCCTGGCTCAGAGCAGGCTGGCATTTGGCCTTCCGGGGTCCCCGCGTCCTCCTCTGGAGCAGGCATTGCACCGTCCCGGGAGCTGCAGCCTACTTCCCTTTGGCCAGCACCCTGGAAGCTGGTGGGTGGAGTGTTGGCCAAGGTCTCAGGACCAGCACAGAGCGATTAGATGGCCCTTCTTTCTCTGCTTGCCCTTTTGCCACAGCCTCTTCATGTCCCCCTGCAGGCAGGGGCAGCCTCCCACCCTCCTGAACAAGCTTCTATTCTGCCCCACTCAGACCTGATGCCTGCTCTTCCATCCTGGGGTTGCCAGGGAGAACTCCAGGCCAGGCCAGGAGAGGATTTGGATGGAGGAGACTTTCACGTGTGGAGCCCTCACCCCGGCGGTTGCAGGTGCTGGGACCTCAGGGCCTGTCTGTTTGACTCTGGCTCCCAGCTCCTTCCCTCTGAGAACAGAATAGGGAACGGGCTCCCTCCCCGGGTCCATCCTAACGGCTGCAGAGATGCCAGTGAATGCAAGAGTGGAAGTGGGTCCTGTGGCAGCTGCACTTGTCTGTGTGACCCTGGGCAAGTCGGTCACTCGTGGAGGAAGGAAAAGGCTGGGTTTGCTGGCCTGTGAGCTTCCTCCTGATGGCAACGCTTTAAATCTGCAAGATGAGCTTTGTGAGCCTCAGATGAAACGATGCATTCGCAGGCAGTTTTGGTCAGCTTTCGGGGAACAGTGGCATCCACCCAGGCTGGCTCTGTGGCGAGCAGACCGAATGCCTGCCGACATGGGGAGCCGGGCACTCTCATTCATGCAACAAAAACCTGCTGGGCTTAAGAGTCTGTGGATTCTGAGAACCGGGTCTGCCACCTGCCATGCGTGATCTGCTCTACTCACCGGGCCTCTGTATGCCTCAGCTTCCTCATCTGTGAGATGGGAGAGAGGTGGTACCCTGTGCTGTGGCTGTGCTAACATGGTGCCGTGCGGCACGTTCCTGACCTGCAGCGAGAGCTGGATGCACTTGCATTTGCTCACTGCTGCACAGAGGCGCCCCGGCCTTTCCCGTGTCAGGAAGAGACAGGGTCACATTTGCAAGGCTCATGGGAAAAGGCTGCTTGAGGGAGAGGACAACAGGGCTAGGGGCTCTGGCAGCCCAGGACCTGTGGACCTGCCCCAGGGCTGAGCAGCATTCGACTCTCTGTGCTCGCGGGGAAGCCACGCCGCAGGGCAGAAGATGTGGACCTCGATGGAGTCCTGTGTCCGTGGGACAAGCCTGTTGTCCCCTGTGATGCCCAGTCTAGCAAAGCGATGGGCACAAACCAAACCCCTGTGGCACACAGCAAGGCAAAGGCTCCAAGGGCTGGAGATCCGGCCCAAGGAGGGACCCCCAAGGGACCTGGTGAGCTGCCAGACCTAGGGGCAGGAGGGAGAGGGCTCTGTGGTGGAGTGAAGGGGATGACACACACTGATACTGGAAGGGGAACTGGGGTTATCTCTGTTTTAAGGCTTTGGGAGAGGGAGAGAGCCATGCAGGCGACATGCTTGGTTCTGAGGGGCTGCTGGGAGGCTCAAGTGAAATCCTGAACACAAGGAAGTGCGAACAGTGCTGCCCTCCCCTCCCGCCAGCTGTAGGACTTGGCGTCATCTGCCCCATCTCTGCTCACAATCTCTAGATCCTCCATCGTAAAACATGGAGCATTTGTGAGGCTCCAAGTGCTCCCCAAGCAGAGGGAAGACCCCATAACCACTACTGCCATCATCACGGTCATCACCATTGCCACCATCGCCACCATCACATCGTCACGACCATTACCTCGTCCTCATCACCATCAGTACCTCCATTATTACCTCATCACCACATCCATCACCACCAACACCATCAGCACCCCTATCATTACATCATCACCACCAACACCTCCATCACCATGGTCACCATCAGTACTCCCATCGTTACATCACCACCACCACCTCCATCA
>NC_045440.1:145434919-145461199 GCF_002776525.5 Piliocolobus tephrosceles
ATCACCACCATCACTACCAGCACCCCATCATTACATCATCACCACCATCACCACCATCACCTCCATCAACACCATCACCATCAACACCCCCATCGTTACATCATCACCATCATCACCATCAGCATCCCCATCATTACATCATCACCACCATCACCTCCATCAACACCATCACCATCAACACTCCCATCATTACATCATCATCACCTCCATCACCACGGTCGCCATCAGCACCCCCAACATTACATCGTTATCAACACCACCATTACTGTCGTCACCCCTCCACCACCATCACCACAAATGTCATCACTAGCATCATTTTCAATGTCTGTCCCAAGTGACCTATGTTTCCACAAAACAGGAGCTAAGAAGCCTCCCCCCAGGGCTGCTGAGGAACCAGGATGAGGTCCTGAGCTATACCACATGGCGCCAGATGCCCTGGTCTCCTTGGTGATTGAGTCAGTCCAAGTCTTTGGCCTGCAAGCTGCAAACCCCTCTTAGATTTTGCCAACAGCAGCCCTTGTTGACTGTTCCATGGAGGTCTTAACTGAGCAGGTAAACACCCTGCTTAGGGTCCAGGACCACGAGGCTGCAACACTGGATAGGTAGACTGTGGAAGGCCGAGTGACTTTGTGCTCTGGGCCGTGAGAGACTGATGCTGACCGATTCCTGTGAACTCCCAGCCCCTCCCCGCTCCACCTGAGGCCAGCTGGTCCCTGGTACTGAGCCACGATGTCTCCTTCCTGGCTGGCTGCACCCCATCCCTCTTTTGCCTCCAGAGAGGCAAGGAAGTTTCTCCAGCAGCCCTTCAGGTTGCTGGTTTCTGCCTCCACCATGGGCTCTCCCTGAGACTGTACGGCTGTCCTGGCTGCAATAACACATTAGCACAAATTTGATGACTTAAAACAGTAGCAATTTTTTCTGTCTCATTTTTGGAGGCCAGAAGTCTGAAATCAAGACTGGCCAAGGCCACACCCCTTTGGAAGCACTGGGGGAGAGCAGGTGCCCCCGTCCTCCAGGTGCTGGTGCAAAAGTCTGAAATCAAGATTGGCCAGGGCCACACCCCTTTGGAAGCCCTGGGGGAGAGTAGGCGCCCCGCCCTCCAGGTGCTGGTGCCGCTGGCACTCCTCGGGGTACGGCAGTGTCTCTTGCCCCTTCTTCACAGTACCTCTCCTGTGTGTCACTCTTGAACCCACCTCTCCCCTCTCTCGTAGAAACACATGTGGGGGCATCTAGAGCCCCCAGTAATCAGGATAATCTCCTCCTCGGAACACCCTTAACTTCATCACATCTTTTGCTAAATAAGGTATAAGTCATGGGTTCCAGGGATTAGGATGTGAACAGGGGCCGTCCTCCAGCTCGCTACAGAGGCCTGGGCTGAAGGAGCTCTAGGGGGAAGCAGGAGGAATCTTGAGAGCTGGAGCAATAGACTCTGGAGACAGCACTGGGACCTCACCCCTGCCCTGGCCGTGGGGTTTTAGGGTGACCCCTGAGGCACGGTTCCCCCAGCACTGACCTACTCTTCACTCGACTGCTTCTGCTTCCTGTGGCCCTGTTGCTGTTCAGATCCCAGCCTCCTCCCAGACTGCCCCCTCTTCCAGGGCCCTTCCGCATCTTCTGGCCTCCCTCATTGGCTAATGTCCAGCTATCATCCCAGGGATCTGAGAATCCTCAGTCCTCCAAGTGCTGTGAGCCGCCCTCCCCTGAGTGCCACTGCCCTGTCTGCTGCCTGCTCCTGTCTGTGTCTCTGCGAATGGTCAGCCACAGGGACGTCCAGATGCTTCACCGTTGGAACTCAGCAACTAGGACTGTGCCAGGCACTCATTCATGCGATGAAGGAACGAGTGAGTGAGCAACTGAATCAAAGGCCATGTAAGAATTCTTAGGCTCCAGGCACAGTGGGTTTCCCCAGTGGCCAACTGCAAAGGGGAGAGCCTGGCCTTGGAGCCCGAGAGTGACCGGCTCCTTGATGCTCTGCTCACACCCTGCTGCCAGAGTCCCAGGGCTGCCCGGCCTCTCCCCAGGACGCGCTGAAAGAGTGGCATCTCAAGCCTTCAGTGGGTAGACGGCAAATGGGCAGGGCTGGTCAGCGAGGGCTGGGGTCTAAGGTTGGGCAGGCTGTTGAGATGGAAGCCAGGACTGCAGGGCTAGATGCTCTGCATCCTGCCACCCTCCTATCAGGGGCGCTCCCCCTGCAAGCTTGTCCTGGGATGGGAGACTGACAGTCCCAGGCTCATCACAAATACTGCTGACCCCTGTCAGGAGCCTCACCCACCAGCAAATGGCAGTGGGGGGTGTGGCCAGGGACACCCCCCGGCCCCAGTCCTCTTTGTGTTTTCTTTCCCCACCTCAAGAAGTCTCAGGCATCCTCTGAGGAGGAGCAGGACACGTGGAGGCACCAGGAAAGTCCTTGGAGTCTCCCGCTGGAAGGCCGGAAGCAGTGCTCCTGTCTGTGGGCCAGGGCAAGAACTGGCCCCGGTGCGGGGGCTTTCGACGGCACAGAGCACCACGTGAAGCTCGTGTGGAATCCAGGTGCTTCTGCCTCCATTCTGGACTCGTTTTACCACAGCGCAGGCACTGGGAAGCCCTTGCGGTCTGTGTTTTGGTGCCGCGGGCGACTCAGCGTCTTGAGTGTGCCCAGCCCTCCCTCCCAGGCCAGGGAGCCCCCACTCAGGAGGCCTGAGGGTCAGGAGGCTGGGCGTCTGGTCCCAGGGCCAGGCTGCCTGCTGTGCAACCATGGACGGGCCATTCCACCCCTTGGGCCTCAGTTGGGTTATTGGAAAAGCAAGAGAAAGAATTCATTCCTACTTCACGGGACCTTGGGATTAAAGGAGAACGTGCCTCAGAGGAGGGGCGTGAAGCCAGGCTAGAGGTGCCTGGGAGAAGCCGCCTGAGGCCTGCTGCAGGCGCTGGAGTTGGCCTCTTGGATGCCCACTCGGCTGCCCTGCACACGTCAGGAGACAGGGGGTGGTCCAGTGCCATCCTCAGGCACCCAGTGAGTCCCAGCTGCTCTGGCCTGCCGGGGAACATGGCGTCGCCAGCCTTGCGCACTGCCTGCCCGGACGCACCGTCCACAGAGACATCCACGCCTCACCTCCCCGGCAGGCACCCCTACAGTCACCACCTCCTGCCTCTGTCGGGCCCAGCCCTCAGGGCGCCCTGTTCCCATGCAGACAAGGAGAGCTGGGCCAGGGAGTGCGCCTCTCCCCCTGTGCTGGGCCTGGCTGTGCGGGAGGCAGTGAACACTCGCCACCTCCGCCTCCTTCACCGCAGGCCTTTGGCACTGAGGGGCTCTCTGACTGCCAAGGCTTAAATGGCAACTGGCGCGGGCTCCCAGCCCCCGGGCCCGTCTCCATCGGCTCTCTGGACGGCTGACAGCTGTCACACACTGTGGTAGGCATATGCTCGCCCAGCCCCACATCCCACCGGCCAGGGCCCAAAACCAGCCCTGAGAACCCTGCCCCATCCTGCCCCATCCCAGGCTGCACACGGCCAGAGTCCAGCCTCTAGGCAGGCAGCTCTGTCCTCCTCCAGGCCTCTCTGACCACACCAGGAGGAAGAATAGCCAGGCCCTGGGGTGCCTGGGGTGGACTCTGCCAACAATTTGCTCTGTGACCATCAGACACGTTAGTCCCTTCTCCCTGGACCTCACTTTGTCATCTTCACAAAGCCGGGG
This sequence comes from Piliocolobus tephrosceles, assembly GCF_002776525.5. Classification (NCBI taxonomy): domain Eukaryota; kingdom Metazoa; phylum Chordata; class Mammalia; order Primates; family Cercopithecidae; genus Piliocolobus; species Piliocolobus tephrosceles. The sequence goes on from NC_045440.1 coordinate 145,438,593, forward strand.
CCAGTGGCCCCACAGTCTCTCCCAGCTCTGACAGCCAAGCTTGCCTGCCCTAAATCACTGGAGACACGAGAGGCTACTCCACGGTCAAGGGGCACAGACCAGGGTGGGGGTGCGTCCTGGCTCATGGGCCCCAGGGGTGAGGGGACGGTGGCGATGTTGGGAGACAGAGCACCTGGGACCATCCCTGCCCTCCCTTCACTGATGAAGGAGCCGTCTGGGAACCACCTCCAGGTGCTTTTCCCTTCGGGTTCAGACTTCCAAGGAAGGGCTTGGGGCTCTTGGGCGAGGCGTGTAGCACTCAGGGAGGGCACTGGCCATGGGGACAGACGTAGCTGGCATGGCCTGAGGGGAGGCCAAGAGCCAGCGTGGGGAATAAGGGCCCTGGGGAGGAGGGGCTGCCAGAACAAGCTGCTGTGACCCGGGGGCCGACAGCCTGCAGGGCCTTCTCTGATGGCGCCGCTGCTCCCTGGAACCTGGGTGGCATCCTCGCTCAGCACAGCTGGCCCTCGGGGCTGCCCAGGCCTGCCCAGGTCCCATATGGCAGGAGGGACTCAGAGCAGGCACATGGGTTGGGGATGGGAAGGCATCGGGCCAGGCCAGCCAAGTGCAAGCAGGCAAAGGGCCGCCATGGGGTCACAGGACACATGGGTTGGGGACGGGAAGGCATCGGGCCAGGCCAGCCAAGTGCAAGCAGGCAAGGGGCCGCCATGGGGTCACAGGTGGTAGAGTGAGTGCTTCCCGAGAGCCGGAGGAGGTGTTCTCTCCAGGGCAGGCTCTGCAGACCTGAACCTGCCCGCCAGTGGCCCCACCAGAGCCAAGACAGCACGCACCTAGGAAGAAGCCACGAAGCCCTCACAAAATGCACAGCTGAGGTTCTCCCAGCCCTGGGGCCTGCGCTGAGAGGACACCCGTGGTGCCGTGGGAGTCAGGCTGTCCTCCCAGAAGCCAGGCTTCTCCTGAGCAGAGCGAAGGCTCCATCGCCCTCCAGGGAGCATGGCGGCAGTCTTCAGGCTACACTGGAGTTGGATAGGTTGGGGGTGGAGCACAAGGGATCAGTCACCCTCCCCATCTCCCACAACTTTCCCATGAAGGCCTCCTTGCTCAGGGCCCCATACTCAGAGGCCTGGGTTGACCTGGGGTGGATTCCAGACACACCTCTGCCCCCAAATACCTAGCAGCACTGAACCAGGATGTGGAAGGGCCCCTCCTGGGGCCAGCACCAACCTTAACTTCCAGCAGGAGTTCTGCTATCATCTGTCCAGGGAGCTGTCCAGATAATGGCAGTGCCTCAGTCTGCCCTGGAGAATTGCTCCCCAGGCTGCTCCAGGACAGGGACCGGGGTACTTCCTCCCACTGGTTCCACATGTACTGACCACCACTCCTGGGGGACCTCAGGTGCCCACACTCCACTCACATCTGGGGCCTTTTGTTTTGCCTCAGCGCCGGCCCTGTCCCCACCCCAGCTGCCCTCCATGGCTATTGCTGTGCCAAGGATGTACCGGGCCCCCACCCCAGGCCCTGCCTGCCTCTCTGTGCCCTGGTGAGGGCTGTCAACCTCCTTCCTGACACTGTCTCACGGGCCCGCCTGGTGACCCCGAGCATCAGGCATGGCCCATCCCCATCCCCTGAGCGTCACAGTAACCACCAGAGACCCCTGTCATTCACGTTCCTGGGGCTTGCTCTGACCCCACGTCCTCCAAACTCTGTGGCCCCGTCCCCACTCCTGCTGCTCGTCCCCACTCCTGCTGCTCGTCCTCCCCACCCCACTGCTGAGGCTCACTCTCCATGGGTATGAATTTCCCTAGAGATTCTGACTCGGGTGGCCTCTGGGTCCCTGCCCCACCCTGCCTCATGTAAGAGCCCCACGCTCAGGCCCTTGGGACAGCGCCCAGGCTGCTCCTTGCCCACACAGGCACTCAGGTGGAAGGAGCTCACACGTCCATTCCCATCCCAGCACTCAGTAACCTCTCCCATTAACCTTCCCTGCTACAGCCGATTAAGCAACGTCCCTTGAGAGTTGTAGAATCAGTGGCTCAGAAACATCCCATCCTCTTTGTAATAGTCAGCGCGGGCTGCCACAGCAACATACCACAGATGGGGTGGCTTAAGCAGTAGATACTTAACTCTCACAGCTCTGGTGAGCACAGGTTTTAGGTCAGGGCACCCATCGGCAGGGTTGTGTCTGGTGAGGGCTCTCTCCTCCAGCGACGGACGGCCGCCTTCTGGCTGTATCTTCACGTGGCCTTCCTCTGTGCATGCATGCAGGGAGGAGAAAGGGCACCTCAGGGGTCTCTTCTTATAAGGTCCGTGTCCCACCCTCATGACCCCATTTAGGCTTAGCTGCTTCTTTAGAGGCCCCATCTCCAAAGACAGTCACACTGGGGCTTAGGATTTTAACACACACATTTGCAGGGGGACACAGACATTCACATCACAAGACCTCAACCCCCATTCAGGTGACAGTTCAGGAACTTTCTGCCAGAGAGCTGGAGCAAGCTGCTACATGTGGCAGAGTGAGTTTGGGTGCACCCTGAGTTCTCTACTCCCAGCTGAGCGGCTTCCCCACCCCAGTGCTTCTGCTCCAGCCAGCATTTCCAAAGCACTTACAATGCAAGTGTGAGGGGCAATCGCGTCGATTATGTTCACAGAGGTCCTGAAGCGTGCACTTTCCCACAGTCCTCTCACAGTTGCCTCGTGCACTCAGAGACTCAGGGAGAAAGCATAGTCCGGGGGCTGCTCTGAGCCCAGACATCCAGCTCCGGTGGAAGGAAAACGTCGAGTCTGCAGTCTGGGCTAATTGGTGCCTCCTGTGTGGCCCTTGCTGGCTGATGCGGGCTCCTGCGTGGCCCTTGCTGGCTGCTCACAGGCAGGCACTGCTGCCGCTGCTGCCCCTGCACTTCGTTTCTTGCTCATCTTTCTCAGGGAGGAAGCCCGGGGCTGCAGCTCCTCTGCACCCTTCCAGAAACCTGGCAGCCCTTTTGGGGACTGGGCACACATGGCAGGTCCTGCAGCTCCTCTCGTCTTGCTGTTCAGAAGCCACCCTATCTGACTTGGGCACCTCCCTCAGGCCTGAGGAGCAGGTGGGAACTTTGACCCACTGGACTGAGTGAGGGGCACTGGTCTGAGGCTGGCTGGGCAGAGATGGGTCCGTGGGAGCCAAGAAAGTCCCTGCCCTGCTCCTGGTCCTCCTGCTGGGCTCCAGTGTCATGCAGTATTCCCTGCAGGCATGCCCACTCCTCAGCTACCCCCTTGCCCTTGGTGCCCCAGGGGCTGAGGCTGCAGCCCAGGATACCTGAGGGTGCCCTCTCAGCACTCAGGCACATAGCCTGGATGTGCAAGGGAGTGGGGCAGCCCTTGGCCCATGAAGATGGAACCTGGTGGGTCTTCCATCTCTGGGTGCACAATTCTGTGGCACATGCCATGTGGCTCCTAGGGTGTCCCGTGGGCTCGAGCCCCAGGTGGCCACTGCAGTGGCCTGTTTGAGGCCACAGCCTTGTAGGACCAAGCGTTCTGCCTCACCCCGCCTGCAGCCTGATTCCTGGGCATCTGAAATCACTTGCCAAAGCAAAGTGCTTCCGTACAAACCCTTGTCTCAAACTCCATGTTCGGGGGAACATCTGTGGCAGACTTCAAAGATGACCCTAGTGCATCGTGCTGCCTGGAGTCCACACCCTTGTGTTCTGAGGGCCTGGCGCAGTGGCTGGACGGGGCAGTGCTCAGTGTGAGCCTCCCCTCGGGGCTGCGGCATGGGGTTTGGCATCTCATCGAAGCTGTTGGCTACCAAGTGAGCAGCCTGCTCACACATGGACTCAGTGTCAGTGGCTGTCTCCACGTGGAGGCACTAAGACCCTAGAGGCCGGGAGAGCCCCGCTCCGGGAAGCACCAACCGGCACCTGGGCCCCAGGAGAGACTCGGTGAGCTGGAGCAGGGACGGAGGCCGGAGGCCTGGAGGCCGCGGAGGGCAGGGAGCCCAGGAGAGGAAAGTGGTTCCAGTCAGCTGCACCCACCATGGGCAAAGCCCACCACCCCTCAGCCTCCTCAGCCACTGTTGGGACGGGAAGACGGGGGCATCCAGGGGCAAGGCTGGGCTCAGCACCTGGGAGGTGTGGGGAGGTGGGGGGTACCATGGGCTGGCCTGTGAGGCGGGACGGCCGTAGGAAGGTCAGTTTGCTGCAGGAAACATCCCTCACACAGCTCCAGGCTGACTGCATTCTCTGTGCTTGGAATGCCTTCTCCTATGCTCTGCCTTCCTCTGGGAATAGCTATTCTCCTGGAGGAGGAAGCTGCTGATGGCTTTTTCCATTGCCTCTTTGAGATGCAAATTCCCTGACCCAGGGGCACCCTGTCCGTGAACTGCTCCCTCCCCCACCAGGCCAAACAATCACTGCCTGGTAACCATTGAGGCTGGTGGCTCCTTCATTACCTGCCTCGCCATGCACCTGGTGGTTTGCTTCCCAGCTGCTGGCTCCCCCAGGGACAGGACAGGCCAGGCCCTTGCTGGCTGATGCGGGCTCCTGCGTGGCCCTTGCTGGCTGCTCACAGGTGGGCACTGCTGCCGCTGCTGCCCCTGCACTTCGTTTCTTGCTCATCTTTGTCAGGGAGGAAGCCCGGGGCTGCAGCTCCTCTGTACCCTTCCGGAAACCTGGCAGCCCTTTTGGGGACTGGGCACACATGGCAGGTCCTGCAGCTCCTCTCGTCTTGCTGTTCAGAAGCCACCCTATCTGGCTCAGGCCAGGTGGCCAGGGGAATCAGCCCCGGCCTCAGGGTTCACCCCCTCTTCCCTCCCTGACAGCCGTGTGGGCTGATGTCCCTCAGCTGTGCTGAACGCCGAGGTGACCATCAACCTCCAGTCGCTCAAGTGAGGAGGGTGTGGCTCTGCTCAGAGGTGAATAGCTCAGCTGTGAGATGTCATTTGCTGGGCAGGAGTGAGGCCCAAGAGGGTTGTTCAGTCCTGGGGATCCCTGGGGATGAGTCTGGCCTTGCATCTGTCCTCAGGAGCAGCCGTGGGCAATGGCAGAGGCCAGGCTTTGTGGGCGGTGGGGCATGTGATGGGCTCAACCCAGCATCGTCTACCGATGTCCTCCCATCCATGAACACATCGCCACAGTCCCTAAAACCCAGCACTTGAGGGGGCAGTGGCCACCAGACTTTAGCCACTGGGCCACCAGCTCCTGCCCAGACATGAGACAAAAGGGGAAGCTGAGGTTGGCCACGGCCGCTGTGAGCTGCACCAGGGCTCTGCTGGTGTAACCCAGAAGAAAGCAGGGGCCAAGGCTGAAGCACCAGCCAAAACAGCTTGCATATGCTGCTGGGCTGGATCCTCAAGAGATGACTCCAGGATGCAGTGTGCAGTGGCTGAGCCGTTCCAGGTGTCCACAGTGGCACAGGACATTGTGTGTACGTACATGTGGGCATGCTGGTGCACACATGTCCGCGGGTGCATGTGTGTGAATGGGAGTATGCATGTGTGTGCATGACTGCAAAGCGTGTGGAGTAGACCTGGCCCTGTAGAACAGGGGTCCACCTCAGCCTGTCTCTTAAGGCTCCACACTAGCCTAGATTCAGCTACCTTCCCCATTTGATGGTCCCAAAATGCTACAGCCAACTGTCATTTCTCTTTGAGCATAAAATATGAATATGTGTGTGTGCGTGCACACACACACACACACACACACTCCTATCCATTCATTCATCTGCCCATTTATCTAACAAAGCCTCTTCCTCCTACATCTGGCCGTTGGTGGCATCTCAGCCCAGGTGTCTGACGCTGAGCTCCTCCTCCCTGCCAGGCACCCACCTTCCTCCTGGGTGCTCCCCATCCCTGAACCCACTGCATCCTTTGCTGTGGCCCAGATGCCTCCACCTGCAAGGCCAGCCTGGCCTAGGCTGGAAGCCCAGAGGGGCTCAGGGACATTGATGATGGCTCTGGCTTCATCTTGCAGCTCTAGGCCCAGGTGGGCTGATGAACCTGTGTGACCTGCTAAGCCTCAGCCCACTCTGTCACACAAATGCAGTTCGTATCTCACCTGGGCTCCAGACACCCCCAATCCCCCACCAGACCCACAGTGTGAATCCTGTTCCCATCAGGGAGGCAGGGCTAGGTGGGCCACTAGGGTGTGTGTGGGTGCTGGGCTGGGGCCTGGGGGAGCCTAGAAGGGGAAGTGTCCACACTGTGTGGACAAAAAAGGGAGGCTGGTACCCCTGTCTGGAGGGGTGGGGAGTGGCTGAGACCTGGAGAGGCAGAGCTCAGGTGTGGAGCTCGGCTGTAGAGTCAGGTGGGGAGCTCAGGTGGGGAGCTTAGATGGGGAGCTCAGGTGCAAAGCTCAGGTGCGAAGCTCAGGCTGCGGGCAGGCCCCCCAGTGTGGAAGCCAGCAGGCTGGAGCTGAGACAGAGCTCAGAAGGAACCAGTGGCTGGGAGCATCGGGCAGATGACGGGACAGTCACTGATCCAGGGTCACCTTGGTGCCAGGCACACCCTGCATTCCTGGTGCCCTGACTCCAGAGGAAGGTTCAACAAGTCAGGGACGCAGGGTCCCTCAGGAGCGCCTGTGCCCTGAAGACACAGCACCTGGTGGGAGAGGGTCCAGAGCAGAGACTTCCAGAGACCCAGTCAGGAAGGAAGTCTTTGAGAAGGGCAAAGTCTGTGCCATGGTGGGTGTGGGGGTCAGCCCGTGTGTAGGTCTGGGTGGATAGGAGAGCTTTCCAGCAAGGAAGACCAGCATGCAGGCCAGGAATGAGATAGCGCCCCTGCCCCCATCTTCCCCCACAGTTGACCCCCCTCCGATACTGACTGAGGACTCCATCAAGCCCAGATCTTCACCTGCAAGCTGGGTACACTTCCCCTGACACCCACTACTCAATCCTAAAGGTCCCCAGTCTCCAGCCTCACTGGCCCCAGCAGCCTCCTTCTTTGTCTGTCTCCCAGCCCCTAACCCCAAGTGAAGGCCAGGGAGCCTCTGCATGCCTCTCCCTGGAGCCCAGCCCAACTGTGGCAAAGCTCACCCCAGCATCAGAAAGCTGGGATTCTTAGCAATCCCCTGTCCACCTTGGCACCCCCGTGCAGGTTGGAGCCTTCTCCCCAGGACTCTGAAATGAGATCACCTCAGGACCCCCATCCCTGGCTGGATGGCAGCAAAGGCTGCCTGGAGGTAACTCCCCAAGAAAGCAAGACCTTGACATAGGTGGCTTGAGAGGCAGCTCCATGCTGCCTGCGGGTCTGTGGTGGCTCAGCTATGGCGCAGGGTTCCCATGCTCCACGTTGTTCCACTAGCTTCCAGCAAGGCCTTCCGCGTGCAGCTCCCAGCAGCTGTCACAGGCCTGGGGTTTGACATGACAATTATTCCCTCACCACCCCTGGAGAAGGCTCGGGCCACGGCCTGGCCCTGGGGGCAGAGCTGCCACTGACAAGAGTGACGGAGGAGAGGCTGCATGGCCGCACTGCTGCCGTTCAAATGCCTCAAAGCCCACAGCCGTGCGACAGGCGCTGGGAAGCCAGTGCCAGCTGCTCCAGTTCAGCTGTCTGTCTCAGGCAGGCACCGTCTGCTGTGGCCGGCGGGTGGTGCGTCTGGGCCTGCTCTGCCCTAGACACCGCCGAGGTGCAGGAGGCACGGCTGCTGCCTTCCGGGAGCTCGTCCTGGGGTGTCCATGTGACACGGACCTGCCCGTGCAAGGTGCTCAGACCCCTTCGGCCTCAGAGTTCTCACCTGAAAAATGGGGGTAATAACCATCTCCACGTTACAGCCGGGAGGACCAACTCAGGCTCACTCATTCAGAAAACACACCTGGGGCCCCAGCATCTGGTTATCAGGCCTGGTGATGGGATTTGCCACCAACCGAGGGACTGGATGATGAGTGTGTCCGGCTTAGGGCCAGAGGCTGAGTATGTCGTAAGCCCAGACAACAGCAGACAGCCAGGCACCAGCAGAGACTCCAGCGTGGCCTCCTCATCAGCCAGGCTTCAGTCCTGACATCGGACCTTCCAGACGAGGCTGCGCCTGTCCTGGTCGTGGTCAGTTCCTCACGCGGGAACCACCCTGTTTCTTTGCCTTCACGCTGATTGCTCCTTGAAATCACATCGGTGTTGCCTGTCTATTGCCCAGCTACTCTGAGACACTTAGTGCCCAGGGGCCAGCTTTCTGCCTGTGTTGATCACGGCTGAATCCCTAGAATCGTTGGTGCTCAATTCATGTTTGTTGAATGAACGGAAATTGGCCAGGCAGGGACTCAGGCCCAGAGAGCAGGATGGAAGTCATACAAGTGACCACAGTGGGCCCTCGCTGCTGACCCAGGGAAGGAGGGCCCTCCCGCCCACAGATGCGACAGGACTGAGTCTGGGGAACCTGAGGCTGCTGCAGGGAGGAAGTTAAGCTTTCTCCCCTGTGTGATGGGAGGTGCTGGGGGATGAGCCCGATGGTTCCTGAGCCCCCATCTCGGACTCCAGCAAAACACCCTGTGTCATTGTGTCACTGAAAATTTGAGGAAGAGAATGGAGCCCTTGTGAGGTATCAGGTCCCCCAGCCCACGCACCTCTGTGTGTCCGTCCTCAGCTCCGTGCTCCAGCAATAAACCTGGGAGTCTTTCTTCATTCATAACCTGGAGAGGCCAGGCCAGGCTAGGGATGGGGCAGAGAGATCAGGGCCCTCCCCATTCCCCACGTTTAACAAGCCCCCAGTCTAAATGAAGGGCTGGAATCGGCCCATGGGCACAGCCAGGTAGTCGTGCAAGAGTGTGCAAAAGTGGTTGCCAGCTGGACATGTTCCCCGCAGTAGCACGATGGTGTGCCCATGATGGCAGCAGCCCTGGGGCCAGAGAGTTGGGCTGACCCCACTCTACTTCCTGCTGCCCCGTCTCACTATAGGACTCCCCAGTGCCTGGGCCCGTCATCTCCGGTAGAAGGTTGGTAATAGCTGCTGCCCTGAGGGTTACGTGAGCAGGGGAAGGTGCAGAGGCAGCTCCTGGCTTGCCATGGGCTTTAAGAAACGTGACCTCACCACTTTCTGTCATCATCGTTAATAATGAGATGTGGAACTCGGAAGATCAAATATTCTTGACCTTCCAGGGACTTGCAGACAAGCAGAAGGTGAGGCTTTCAAAAAGCAAGGGCTGGAAGTAGAGAGGACGGGGCCGGCCTGCCAGCTGCGGACCCCAGGGAGACAGACTTCAACCAGTTGTGGAAGCAGAGCCAGAGGAGGCCCAACGAGGAGGCCAAAGGCAGATATGAGGGAACAAGAAGGAGACTCAGCGGCAGGGTCCCAGACAGCCCCACAGGGATGGGAGGGCTGTGCAGGGGCTGGGACAGCTCTGCCTGGAGCCCAGCCCTAATGGTGTGTCCTACCTGCTGCCTTGCCTGATAGCCAGGAGGACGACTGGGAGCAACTGGGCCCTAGGCCAGCCAGATGGGAACACTGTCCACACCTTGCTCACGGCCATCAGCCATGCATTCGGTTGACACTGGGACTCTCATATTGCATTGTGGTCTGATCATTAACAAAAGAATGCTGATTTGTAAAAAGTGCCTCAACTTCTTATGCAGAGCCTAATTTGGGCCTCACACACCCCAGAGGGGAGACCCGTGGTCCCTGCAGCCTAAAGAAGAAAGCAAGTCTTTCGGGGCTCTGCAATTTCTCCCTGGGAGGCCCCACTCCACAGCACGCGTGGTGGAGGCACGCCCAGGTGCCATCTCTTGGCGCTGATTCAACAATGGCTGGAGCAGCTTCTCTCTGCCAGGCACCCAAAGTGGCCACTCTGTGAGGACCTCACCCCCTCCAGTAACCCAGAGTGGGCAGGCAGGACTAACACGTCCTAGAGAGATGTGGACAGTGAAGCTCAGAGAGGGAGAAGTTCAAGGTGATGTGGAGGGTCAATGGCTGGCACCAAAACAGAAGCACCACCCCAGTCCTTCCCACCAGCCTCACAACTGCTGAAGCGCTTTCTCTCGTTTGGGGGCCAGGGCAGGACGATGGAGAGCCAGGATTTGAAGACTGAAAGGCTTCACTCCAAAGTAGCACACCCCAAGGAACACAATCTGAGAAGGTCTCAGAACCCACCAGACCTATCCCATCCAGGCCACTGAGGGACACTCTCATCTCCTTCCAATGGCTCATTGTCTCAATGGTGTCACACATATGCACACGCACATGCATGCTCCCACGGAAGCACACCCACACACAGTCACATACATGCACACACACACTCGTACAGTGATGCATCCTCATACACACACATTCACATGCAGGCACAAGTCACACACATGAGAAATGGGCTGCTCAGAGCCAATTGTCTACTTTGACAGATAATGCAGTCCAGGTTCCCAGAGTTCTTCAGGGAAGGATTTGGGCCAAGTTTTAAGGAAACAGTCTGCTAATACACCCTCTCTTAATCACTATCTGATCCTCTTCTTCCTGTCTCTTCTCCCTTCAATGTCTGCTGAGCAGGACTGCAGCCTCGCTTCCGTTAAGTGAGAACAGGAAGAAATGTAGAGCTGTTGGGCAATAGGACAGATGATTCAGGGAGTGGGCAGTGGATGTTCTGTGGGGAAGGATAGGTGAGTTGGTCCAAGAACGTGGAAAGCTGGACCAGACTGGTACAAAGCCATCTGTGCACTCCGGGATCTGCTCAGATTCTGTGAGGAGGCTCCTGCTCTTGACAAGATGGAACAAAAGGTACAGGATTTGCTCTCTTACTTGGAATAAAAAACAAATAAGCAAAATCCATAAAACAATGATTTTCAAGACATTGGGCATCAGGCAGTAAAGGACAGTGCTCTCAGAGAGATGGCAAAAAGCCAGCTGAGGCCTCCAGTCGTGACAGTGTCTGCCTTGACAGAGTTTCCAGGTCCTGATGGGGGAGGGGAAACCAAGCAGAGTTCTGTGGACTCCCTGAATTGAAGAGATGAATCTAAGAGTCTGGGAGATCAAGACGGTTAGAGTTTGCAGAGCAGAGCACTGGACAGGGGCAGCTGCACAGAGAGGGAGCTCTGGGGTCTTCAGGGGGTCTCTTGAGTATTCAGCATAGCACAGATCAACACACGCAAGTGAGGAGGCGACTCAAGGTCAAGGCAAAACACCACCTGAATAGATTAGAAGGAACAGCAACTGGAGTTCACACAGGGCCAGGGATAGAGCCAGCTCCATCAGCCTGTCCAGAAAACCTCTTCATCCACAGGGTATCATCCACAGTCTGGTCTTGCCCCAGCTCCAGCAGCCTGTCTAGAAAACCTCTTCATCCACAGGGTATCATCCACAGTCTGGTCTTGCCTGGTTGTGGGGAATAGTTCACCCTAAGCTGGACACCACTCTGGTTCCATCCAGCACACCTTAAAGGCAAGGCCCAAAATGATCAAAGTAGTTCCCAAAACAAAGACCAAGATTTACAGGAGTACAAAACCATCCAACACCTAACAAGATAAAAATTCACCATGTCTAGGATCCAATGCAAAATCACAAGACAAGGAAAGAAGCAGGAAAACACAGTTTATGAGGGGGATCAAAGGATCAAAGCAGACTCAGAACTGCAAGGATGTTAGAATTAGTGGACAACAACCTGTAATTATAGCCATATTCTATCTGCAATGTCCAAACCATTACAGGAGTGATTGAGCATGCTCAACAGAGACATGCAAAATTAAAAGAAGATCCACAATCAAATTTCCAGAGCTAAGAGTTACGAAGTCTGGGAAGAAAAACTCACTGAATATGGTTAATGATAGATTAGAGATCGCAGAAGAAAAGATTAGTGAACTCGATGACTTGGTGATAGAAACTATTCAAAATGAAATACACAGAAAAAAATCTTAAAAATCAGCAGAGCATTAGTGAGCTGCTTATTTGACAATGACAAGCAGCCTGATACATGTATCTGAAGTGCCTAAAGGTGGTGCCAGGGAGAAGAGAGAGAGAGAATTGAAGAAATAATGGCTGAAAATTTTCCAAATTTGATGGAAACGATAAGCCCACAGATGCAAAAATTCAAAAAACAAACCAAAAAACAAACAAAAAACCCCAAGCACAAGAAACATTAAGAAAATTACACCGAGCCACATGATAACCAAAATTCTCAAATCCAGTGATGAAGAGAAAACCTTAAAAAAAAAAAAAAAAAAAAAAAAAGACATATTCACATAGAGGAACATAGGTAAGGACGGCAGTAGGTTTCTCGCTGGAAACAATGTATCCCAAGAAGATTGTGGAGCTACATCTTTAAAGGAATGAAGAGGGGGAAATACCTGTCAACCTCAAATTCTATACCCAGAAAAAATATCTTTCAGAAACCAAAAAGCAAAGCAAAGACTTTCTAGCCATACAAAGCTAAAACTGCTACCACCTGCTGGCCTGGCACACTGGCTCACGCCTGTAATCCCAGCACTTTGGGAGGCCGAGGCGGGCGGATCACGAGGTCAGGAGATCGAGACCATCCTGGCTAACAAGGTGAAACCCCGTCTCTACTAAAAATACAAAAAATTAGCCGGGCGTGGTGGTGGACTCCTGTAGTCCCAGCTACTGGGGAGGCTGAGGCAGGAGAATGGGTTGAACCCAAGAGGCGGAGTTTGCAGTGAGCCCGAGATTGCTCCATTGTACTCCAGCCTGGGCAACAGAGCAAGAGACTCCGTCTCAAAAAAAAAAAACAAAAACAAAAAACAAAAAACAAAAAGCTACCAGCTGCTGACTCACACTACAACAAATGCTACAGGAAGTCTTGCAGTCAGAAGGAAAATGATGACAGAGAGCAATATGAATCCACACAGAGGAATGAAGAGCACTGAAAACACTGCCTACATGTGTAACATACAGGATTTCTGTCTTAGAATTTAAACCTCTTTAAAGATCCTATGGTGCAGCCATGTGTGGCTGGGTGAGAGCCAGCCCGTCAGCATCAGGGCGTAGCCCAGGGCCAGCGTTCTGTGGGAAGTGCAAGTTGGGTTAGGGGCTGGTCGTTCATATAGTAGAGGATTGTTCGATGTGTCCATCAGCCCAGGCTGCCATCACAGAACACACACAGGCTGGGGGACTTCAACAGCAGAGGTATTTTTCTCACAGCTCTGGGAAGCTGGAAGTCTGAGATGGAGATGCTGGAGGTGTTCCGAGGCCTTGCTCCTGGGCCTGCAGGCGGCCGCCTTCTCCCTGTGTCCTCGCGTGGTCTTCCCTCTGCGTGTGTCTGTCTCCTAACCTTGTCTCCTTTAAGGACACCAGGCAGATTGGATGAGAACCCACCTGAAGAACCTCATTTTGACTTGATCACCTCTTTGAAGGCCCTATGTCCAAATACAGTCATATTCTGAGGCACTGGGGATCAGGCCTCAGCAAACGCATGTTAGAGGTAACACAACTTAGCCCATCAGCTGGTGATCATGACCTGAGGCAAGCTCACGAGAACTCAGGAGGACCTGAAGCCCATCAGCTGGTGATCATGGCCTGAGGCAGGCTCACGAGAACTCAGGAGGACCTGAGTCTCCACGCACGGGAGGCACCATGGGCTCTGGGCTGGCTCTGCGGAGGACTGTGACTGCCTGTATCCAGGTGGGCTCTGGGGTCCTCCACTGGCTCCAGCGAAGGCAGTCGAGTTGCCCTGAAACCTTGGCTCAGCGTCTCGGGAACCAGGAGCCCCATCTGTTCAAGTAAATGAGTCAATAGATGGGGCCAAGCGCCCCTGCGGCTGCCCGAGAAAGCCTTACACGTCTCCAGCCCTCGCTGCAGCCGCCCACTCCGAGGAAGGCTGTGAACCTTTCCTGACCTCTGCTTGCTGCCAGTTCCTGGCCCTTTGTGGGAAGTCCCAGGATTAAACGTCTCTTGGAGTTTATTTACTCAGCTCTGACAACCACAGAAATCAATGCTGCCGCTGAACTTCTGGCCGTCTCTTTTATGACTGCTTTTAATATCTGACTTTTAAGCACTGGGACTTCCTCTGGAGGGCCTGCTTCTGTCTGTGGGTTTGAGTGCACGCTTGTGCATGCGCAGGCCAAATGTGTTCCTTTTTCGAAGCATACGTGGCCTGAATGCCTGTGTGAGCCTGGGTCTGTTCATATGTTTGCACATGTGTTTACCATGTTGTCGTGTATGCTTGCTCAAATGGATCTGCCAGGTGTGTGCTCACGGGCCTTGATCACATATGAACATGGCTGTGTGTATGTGGCTGGAGGCGTTCCAGGTGTGCATGTGTGTGTCCATGCTTATGTGCACAGGCATATGTGTGCTCCAGGGAGCAGGTGCGCAGCCTGCATTTTGCATTTGGACTCATCAATGTGAAAACAGACCCACAGCTATAAACTCTTTGCTTAATCTGAAGCAAAAAGAGAGAGAGAGAATGAGAAAGTGAGAGTGCTACTTGCATCACTTAACCCTGAATGTGAACCTCATTTTGGTGGGAAATGAACACAGCAGGAGTCCTTAAAAATCCATCAGACCCGTTCCCACGCCTGTAGATTTCAAATAAGCCCAGGAAAGACCTACTGGCAATTGACAGTTCTCATCCTGGCTTCCCTGCCTGGGCTTTATCCAGAGCGATATTTATCAGCAGGGCCTGGAAGAATGAAAATCAGGCCCAAGGTATCCTTGGCCTCAGCATCTACTTGTTGGGCCACACGAGACTAGCCCGCAGCTGGGCCAGCCTGTGGTTTTCACGTTCTGAGGCAAACCTGTTCAGCTCCCTCCTCCCAGCCCCAGTCAATGGACATAGGACATAGGTCTGTCTGCCTGAACCCCCGGAGGACTGCCCAGGATCACACAACAAACTGTCTAGCGGTGTCTTCTAGCTCTCCCTGCCAGACTCTTGGGTTGAAGTTTAGATCACATGCATCTTCCCAGCTGCTTGTTCACTAGAAGAGGCAGAGTGTAATCGATGCCTTCTAACAGACCCCAGTGTCTGAGCTCAGTCGTGCAGGTCATGCACTGCTTAACTCCAGGGTGCCAAGTCACACCATATTCTATGAGCTCAAGGACAGTGCTACTTGAGTTGAGCAGTGTACAGCCTGTGCACCAGTCCATGGCAGACCTGGTTGGGCCCACACTGCCCTGCCTGACTCCTGGCAAGGAACCGAGCCTTGGCCTCCTCACAACTTTCCTGGGGCAGGACCCAGAGCTGGAAGCATTAGGAGCTTCTTTGAGGTCATGTTCTTTTCCTGAGAGTAAATACTCTTTGTGGTTTCCTGGGATAAGTCCAGGTCAGGTTCATCCAGCCCCCTGACCCTGGGAAAACCACTCACCCTCCCTGCACCTCAGTTCTTTGTAACAACACTTGCTTGCCTCCCTGGAGGCTGCAGGGTCAACATAATAGTAGTTATGAAGGTATTTAGTTAGTGGGGAGGACTTGTTGATGCTATGAATCATAGTAGAATAATTTAAAATTACAACAATCATAAGAAGTTTCTCATAATTTGATTGTGGTGTAGCACTGGTCAGTCATTTTTACATGAGTTTCCTTACCCTAAGAAGCACAGTATGGAACTTGAAGGAAATATGAAATAAATTCTGGTTGACACTATTGGAGAGGTCTGGACTGGACTGAAACTTGTTGGATGGCAAGTTCATAGCCTCGGAATGCAAAATACCATAAACCCAGTGGCTTCAACAGGCATTTACTTCTCTCGGATCTAGAGGCTGAGTCCAAAATCAGGGTGTGGGCCAGCTCCAGTGTGGTGAGGGCCTGCGGCTTGACGTGTAGGTGGTGCCTTCTGGCTGTGTGCTCACGTGCAGTGGGAGTGGGGGTCTCTCTCTTCCTCATCTCATCTCATAAGGCAACAGTCTACTGGATCAGGGCCCACCCTTAAGACTTCATGTAACCTTCCTTGGCCCCTAAAGGCCCTATTTCCAAATACACTGTCATTGGGGGTGATGTTCTAGAACCCAGTGGAGGTCCACTCGCGCCGCAACGTAACACCAGACGTCCACCCGGAGGTTCCAGTGGGAGAAGGGTGTTTATTTGCAGGCACCAAGCGGGGGGGCCCCAGCAGGGCACACCTAAGTCCTGACCTCCCCGGTGGCTGGCAGATCAGGGTTTTTAAAGCCAGGGGCACGTTTCAGGAAAGCAGAAGTTGAGGCAAAATTGGAAATCAATACTCGGAGGTTATACATTGGTTTTGGCCTCAAAAGGCGGATGTCTTGAAGTGGAAGTTTACAGGTCCCAGGTGGATTCAAAGATTTTCTGATTTGCAATTGGTGAAGGAAGAGAAGTTTTGCTTAAAAATTAGGGATCAACAGGAAAGGATATGAGCTCTGTCTCGTGGGTGCGACTCCCTCCAGGCCCCTCAGGAATAAATTTAGAACAAAGAACGGCCGGCAGAGTGCAGTGCTCAGCTCCCCCGCATCTGAGGCCTGTGTGTCCTCGGATCGTATCCAGCGTGGAGATCCAGGTTTCTGAAAAACAATTCAGGGACTTTCGTGAAGAATATTATCTTCACCTGTAATCCCGGCACTTTGGGAGGCCGAGCCGGGCGGATCATCTGAGGTCAGGAGTTCGAGACCGTCCTGGCCAACATGGTGAACGCCCATCTCTACTAAAAATACAAAAATTAGCCGGGCATGGTGGCAGGTGCCTGTAATCCCAGCTACTTGGGGGGCTGAGGTGGGAGAATCACTTGAATCCAGGAGGCGGAGGTTGCAATGAGCCGAGATCACACCACTGCACTCCAGCCTGGGTAACAGAGCGAGTCACCCTCTCAAAAAAAAAAAAAAAAAAAAAAAGATGTTACCTTTAGTTTCTATAGGGGAACCGAACATGCCATGATCCTAGCTCCCTCGGCTGTTGTTTTATGATACCATTAATTTATTGTCTACCAAGCTGCCCATTCACTTCCCTCGGTCAGTTGGGCGTCTGGAATTCCCTTGAAGAAACTCAGGATTTTCTTTATTTCCATGTTTGGGGTGAGGGGGCGGCCCACAGGTCCCTAAGAGGGGCCCCTGCTCTGTCTCACTTAGGGCTTCAATATGTGAATTGGAAGGGACATAACGCTGTCCGTGGCACCTTCCAAACATTACACGGACACATGCAGCGGATTCACCAGCGGCCCTGTGGGCAGGGACTCGGGCAGCAGGGACGGCAGGCGGGGACTCGGGCAGCAGGGATGGCAGGCGGGGACTCGGGCAGCAGGGACGGCAGGCGGGGACTCGGGCAGCAGGGACGGCAGGCGGGGACTCGGGCAGCAGGGATGGCAGGCAGGTGCCTCCGCTACTTGGCCTGGTGTTTTCGAAAAGTCAGCCTGGCTTCCATGGTGGCTGCAACTGCCCAGCCCCGTTTCTCCCGTCTCTTCCTTACCCTGAAATCCCTGCACTCCTTCTGGTGGGGGCTTCCCTGGCAACCACGCTAACCACAGCGTGGTCCACATTCCTTGCTCTGCAGATGTCTGTTTCTATCTCTGGACAAGTGTCTCAAGAGCGAAGGCTGCCTCTTAATTGTATTCTTCTCTTTCTGAAAGCTGGTCAGGGGCTTACGTAGCCTGGACGCCCCTCTGCCATCCCTGAGCAACTGGGAGAGGAAACGCACCCAGGAAACAAAGCCTTCTTTTCCTCTCAGGGCCTCTCTGTTATTTGGGAGCATTTATCAGGAACTTACAAATTGAGACTCATTTTCTAAAACCAACTGAGTTGATGCCTGTCCAAATTATACAATTTTAAAGCCTTGCAATTCTGTGAAAACATGAAAGTTACACAAACCAGGTGAACAAACTCACTAGGTGAGGTTCTGTAAAAACTGCTTCAACAAATACGTAAGAGTTGCTTCTCATTAGCACATCAGTTGCCTGGGAAGGCATCCCTAAAGCGCTGCAAACTCCTTTTCTCTCAGGTGGGCCAAAAGCCCGTCCTGCAGCCAGGCCTAGACTCCGCAGCTGTTGAATGGAGCCTCGGCACAGAGCCGGCCCGAGTGTGCCGTCCACCTCCTGCGGGGAGGTCAGTGAGTGGGATGATCCTCACTAAGGGACAGATTTGATCATCAGGGTCAAGACCCTGGTCCACTCAGCAAATCCACCCAGGGTCCCACTGCTCGTCAGACCCCCTTCAGGATCAGGGAACCTGCAGCCACAGTGGACAACACCCCAAAGTCTACCTTGCAGAGACCTCTCTCATGGACAGAGACAGGCCGTCAGCATGGACCCCACAGCCAGGAGGAAAGCGAGGTTTCTACTAGGAAGGGGACCAGCCTGGCTGCTGGAAACCATCTCCAGAGTTGCCTGGGTGTCGGGAGGGGAGGCCGCCTTCAGGTGTGCACCTGCACGGTGGTCTGTCAGGAAGGGATGCCATTTTCACATGCACTTCTGCATGGTGGTCTGGAGAGGCTGGGGAACCTTCCTCCCTCCACGTCTCTCTGGCTGTCCCTGGCCCCGTGTGGCCTCAGACAAGCCTTGTCCACCTCCCAGCACTGAAGATGTGAAATTGGCCTCAAGGTGCAGATGGTGGCTGGACACTCCTGGCCTCTCCGCCATGACCCAGGGCTGGGGGTGACACCCTTAAACCCTGAGGGGACACTAAGGGTCAACAGAACACCTGGACCAGAGGAGCTGTGGGCAGGCGGCAAAGGTCACCCCTGTGGTGTCTCCTCTGGGTCCTCCCCAGCAGCAGACACAGGCCTGGCCCTCTCCAGCTTGGTCGCCTGTGTGGAAACCCAGAGCCTGGCAGCCATCAGAGCCGTGAGAGCGGCTCCCATTGAGGACAATGCAGTGGGGTAGAGGCTTCGGGAGGATGAGGCCTGACCCCCAGCACAGCGCAGGCCAGTGGGGATAACAGCCGGCAGCAGGGTGGGGTTGGGGGATGGAAAAGGACCAGGAGGAAGTAGCCAGGGTGCGGGGATTCTGGCGGAACCCCCAACAGGATGCCTGCTGAAGGCAGGCCAGCGGACCAGGCCTCCCTCGAAGGGTGGGGCATGGGGAACCCAGTTAGATGTGGAGGGAGGGCGGGGGTTTCTCCCTAAAATGACTTTGCAGGGTTGTTGCCAAAACTGGGCTCCTGAGGACGTGTCCAGGGACAGGGCTCCATCAGTCCTCGGGGAGCAGGTGCCTCTGCTGTCCAGTGTCTGGACCGGGACAGAGTCCTTGTCACCCAACAGCAAGTACCCAGCCCCTCCGCTCCAACTCTGGAGGCCAGGTCTTGGTGAGAAGAAAATGTACACCTTTACTTTTACTGAATGCAACTGAAATGTGCTATTTTCTTTCCTTATGAATATAAGCAACAGACCACCCTAAATCCTATGACTTTCCACCAGTAGAAAGCACAGATGTCTCAAAACACAACGAAACTCAGCGTGACTGTAGCCATCAGTCGGTCTGCATTTGACAAAGAAGCACCAATGTTATTGCATCAACAATTCGCTTTCTGAAGAATTTCATAGCTGTGCTTCCGAATAATTGACTTCACCCACTATTCAATGAACAGTACCAAACGTCTCATTCTGAGAACTAACCCACAGGCTTCCCCACATGCCAAAGGTCAAAGGGTGCCCTGCCTTAAAGGAAGATGAATTTACAAGGAAAAACATGACCCCATAACAACTACCTAAAAAGAAACAAACAAGCAATAGAATACACAACACACAGCTGGGCTCGTTGCAAGGCACAGGTCGAAATTTTAAGTAGACATGCCAAATATTTATAAGATGATCAAGGAAAGGTATCATAAAATAAAGACCATTAATCCACATCCTTCCCGTGGCCACAGGGGTGGGCCAGGGTCCACGGGCAGCGAGAGCACTGGAGACCACAAGTGCAGCTCACTCCATAGCTGTCCACGCTCGTCCACCTGAGCTCTGTTCTGAGCACAACGAGGCAGGGACAAGGAGCCAGGCTGCCTGGGAGCTATGGCCCAGCTGAGGATGGGCCCCGGCCCACACTCCTGGCCAGGTTCTCCGGACCACGTCCACCCATACAGTCAGGCTGGGAATGGCTGAGGCATGATGTCCAGGACCCAGGCCTGGCCACAGATGACTCGGGGAGGACCCCGTGTCTGCCTTCCCGGCTGCTGGTCTTAGGTAAGCTGCTCCACCTCTCAGAGCTGCTGTCTTCGTCCCATGAACCGGGAGGAGTGGCCCTGACTTGAAGGGACGTATGAGCATGAAGTGCAGTGATGCTGCTGAGGGCCAGCAGAAGAGCTGCCACCCACGGGTGCTGCGCTGAGAGCTGGGTCACTGTCGGAAAGGGCCAGGCCCTGGCACAGGAGCGCACCTTCTGGAAGGTGGGGCCAAACCACATCATGCCCAGAGAAAATGGGAGGAAGCAGGGCTGCCACAGAGTGTGGTTTCTGCTTGGAGGGGGCACCAAGCTATCATGAAGAGCCACGATGGAGCCTGTGCCCAGGGCAGAGTGGGTGGGAGCAGCCAGAAGGCCTCCTCTACCCCTTGCCAGGACCAGTCCTGTGGGGAACCCCACAGGGACCCTGCTGGACCCGGGGAGAGGGCTCCTCTCAGCTGAGCAGGTGCTGAGCCCCTCAGTAGGATGAGGCCCGGTGCGGGTGGTTTGGGTCAAGGTTGGATTTTGGGCCGTGGTCAATCAGCAACCCTGGAAGACGGGGTGGGACTGGCAGCAGCCGAGGTGGGGCGGGGCGTGTAGAGTCACCCTTCCTGCAGAATAACAGGCTGGAGCCATCCCTGCAGGCTGGGGTGGGTGGTGGGTGTGGATTTGAGGGAGGTCGGCTCCCCCACTCCCCAGGAGCTGGACACAGAGGGAGTGGCCGAGCCCAAGAGGAGCACAGGACACTGTGAAAGGAAGCGTCCCCCCCTCCATTCCCTGACCCCAGAGCGAGGCACGTGCCCGAGGGGCCTCCAGCGTCACCTGGTGCCTGGCTGGCAGGGACTCTGACCCGTGATTCCAGGACAACACTAAATAGTGATTTCTTTCTATACTGGCCTCGTCAGGCAGTGAGGACAGCTTGCAGCCCTGTAAGGCACGTGTTGAACTGCGGTTGCTTATGGCACTCGCCATGCGCTATGCCCAGGAACGGGCTCCGGGAAGGGGCAGGGAGATTAGCAGGAGGCGGTACCACAAGTCAAGCATAAGGCTAGAAGCCATGACAAGCTCAGGGCTGGCCCACGAGAAAGGTGGCTGCTTGGAACAGGTGGCAGAAGGGCGGGATCTGGGAGGGTCCCGGGAAGGTCGCAGGTGATGTCACTGAGCTGGAGATGGGAGACCTGCAGATGAGCAAGCCCTGGAATGTCACAGGAAAGAACCCAGGCCAAGCCCCAGGAGTCGGGGGGTTTAGACTGAGGTGTTTACTCCAAAATCAGGCTCACCTTTGAACTTTTGAGAAAGCCTCTTGAGATAACCAGAAGGAAACAGGCACAGAGGCTGTTCGGGCCCCTGCGCAGCCAAGGACCTTCCTGCACATCCAAGACAAACACAAAGACTGCATCTGATAACCTAAAATTACATTTCTATATGTCAGAGCCGCACAGCTAAAATCACACAGCAAAGGAAAGGCAGGAAATGTTTGCAGTAATTACAACAACACTAACTTCTTCTTATATAAGCAGCTGAAATTGATAAGAAAAATCGTAAGCCGCATGCTGAAAAGTGAGCAAAATACATGAAAAGGCACTCCACAAAATAGGAACCACGAACGCCAAACAAACACGCAGAGATAAATCATTCACCCTCCCAAGTAAGGAAGGAAATTAAAATCACAGCGCTAGGGAGACACCCTCCCGCCCATCCAGCGTGCTCGGATCTGCGCGGGGCACTGGAGCAGTGGCGTCAGCACCACCTCAGAGAAGCACCTCACACGCACAGCATCTGTGCCAGAAGGGCTGGCCCAGCAACTCCCTCCAAGGCTCTGCGGATGGAGACGCGCTCAGATGCAAACAAAGCCTTTGAGCAAATATGCCAATGGAGTGACTTCCGACAGCCAGCGTGCAGGAGTGACTCAGCCCTGCCAGAGGCTCTGTGGAGAAGCGTGCATGGCAAGGCCCCTGCCAACTCTGCCCAGAGTCAAAGATCATTCAGGGTGAGCCACTGGGGTGAGACACAAAACTGGGTGGCTGTCTGAGCACCCACGTTCACAGTAACACCACCCACACAGCCAAGAGCCGGAAGTAACCCACCTCCCCTCCAGGTCAGCCCAGGCCTCCCCTTTGCTGGAGCCTCCCAGAACCCCCAGCCTAGCGAACCTCCTCTCCCTCTCCCAGAAATTGCAGTGCTGCAGAATGTAATCTCTGCCATCACACACAGGCGAGAGGAGGAGGACTTGGGGGCAGGACCTCAAGGGTTCCAGGGTCAGTGTCACCCCTGCCAGCAGAAAGGTCCTGAATCTCAGATCCTCCGACTATACCATGGGCCCACTCCACAAGCAAAGGATGAAGCCAGAACCCGGGCACAGGTGCACCACCGGCACACAGAGCACAGTGCTCGAAGGCGGTCCTTGCCCTCCCCGTCTCCTCACATGCCTTCACTCACATGGCCTCAAGGCTCACACACGCTGGGGGTCACCCAGAAAGGGACCTTCCTTTTGCTGTGGTCACCGTGATGCTATGGTCACCATGTGATGCTGTGGTCACTGTGATTCTGTGGTCACCATGAGATGCTGTGGTCACCGTGAGAAGCCATGGTCATTGTGGGATGCCGTGGTCATTGTGAGAAGCTGTGGTCCCTGTGATGCTGTGGTCACCGTGAGATGCTGTGGTCACCGTGTGATGCTGTG
>NC_045440.1:145461209-145495854 GCF_002776525.5 Piliocolobus tephrosceles
GTCACCGTGAGATGCTGTGGTCACCGTGTGATGCTGTGGTCACCGTGTGATGTTGTGGTCACCGTAAGAAGCTGTGGTCACCATGAGATGCTGTGGTCACCGTGTGATGCTGTGGTCACCGTGAGATGCTGTGGTCACCGTGAGATGCTTTGGTCACCGTGTGATGCTGTGGTCACTGTGAGAAGCTGTGGTCACCGTGAGATGCTGTGGTCACCGTGAGATGCTGTGGTCACCGTGTGATGCTGTGGTCACCGTGAGATGCTGTGGTCACCGTGAGATGCTGTGGTCATTGTGAGATGCTGTGGTCACCATGTGATGCTGTGGTCACCATGGGATGCTATGGTCACTGTGAGATGCTGCAGTCAGCGTGTGATGCCATCACTGATCCTGCAGCCTGCCGAGACAGGCACTTTCTTATCCTCCTTTTACACCTGGGAAAACTGAAGCCCAGAGAAGTTAAGTATGGTGCACTCCTTCCCACAGAAAGTGATGGGGCTAGAACAGCACCCGCCCACTGGTCCACTGCCTGGGCTCACCACTCCCTCCCCGGTTGACTGGTGGGGCCTCCACAGAGACTCTCCCCAGCAGGAGTGAGAGAAACCTCAGCGCCTGTGTGTGCACACCGGGCCCTGCCTCTTCGCTTCCCCTTCCCTGTCCCTGGCTTTGGCTGTGCAGTGACCTCACCCTCTGCACAGGCCCTTTCCACCAGCAGGAAGTAAGACAGCACTGGACTAGCCCTGGCTCAGAAATTCCCACACAGAGCAGAGGCTTCTCTCCCCGTGTCCAAATCTCACTCCCAAGAAAGGGCTCTGATTGGCTCTAACAGGAGCACCTGCCACTCTGGGCCCATGGTGTCCCTGGGGTCCCCCTGGGGCCTGGGCAAGTCCAGGCCATGGCATGTGCCCACCCTCCAGGGTAGAAGCACGAGGCCCATGAGCAGCAGAAGGCAGGCGAGAAAGCCACTGGGCAGAGACCAGGCGTTGCATCCACAGCCCAAAGGCTGCGTCAACACAAGGGCCCGGCGAGAGGGGAGTGCAAGGGGCACAGGGAGGCCTGAAGCGGCAGCGTGGCCCAGGCTGGAGGCAGATGCGCCTGCGGGCTTGGGTGGGGCCTGGAGGAACTGCAGCTTCAGCACAGGCAGACTTGGCTAATGAGGTCCCAGATGTGCTTGAAGGGGCACCAGCTCACGTAGCCCACCTACGGGACAAGCAGGCCTCAGCGTTCTCCTTCCCTGGAAGCTCAGGAAGCTGAAAGCTGGCCCTCCAATTAACAGCTATCGATCTGACTGTCCCTGCTCCAGTCCCCTGAAAGACCCCTCCGTGGCACTAATTGCTGGGACCTGATGTGTCTGAACACTGCACTTGAGGCACAAGGGCCCTGCATAGCTATTAAATTGCCTGCGGGGCCAGGGGTCGGCTTGACAAATGGTGGCATGTGCTTTGTCAGCAGCCACACTGGGGTCTGGCCAAGGCGGGGGCTGCAGGGAGGGTGGGAGAGGAGACCGAGTGCAATGATGAGGGGCATTGCAGGGCGCGGGGAGAGCGGCCGCCCCACCTGGAGGCAGCAATCCCAGCTAATTCCGCGGCACTCAGCCCAGACGTGTCCTGTCAACATGTCTCCAGTCACTTTGCCAAACAAAGGAAATGTCCCTTCTTGTCCTGGACAATGAGATTTCCCTTCATGAATCCAGCCAGGCTGGCTTGGAGCCAAGATGTGTCCCTTAAGCCCACATGCAGCACCCAGTCTTGGGGTCCACAGAGACCCAAGCATGAAGCTCTCCTCATCCCCCAGGTGGCGGGAGGGAGAGTTGGAGTAAAAGCCTTCACACAAGGACGGCACCCCCTGCCCCAGCCGGCTCTGAGTCTGTAGCCTGCCCTTGCAGGTGGCCCAGAGAGCTCACTAGAAGGACTTGAGGCTCAGAGCTGCTCCATGTTCTCAGAAAAGCCAGCGTCTGCAAAGGGATGTCCCCCTGGACAGGAGCCAGCTTCCCAACGCTGCTGCCGACCGTGGCTGCCCTGCAGGAGAGGTAGGTAGGTGAGGCCTGCCAGCCACAGCACTCCCAGCCTCTGTCCCGAACCTCAGACCTTGCAGGGAGACTGGGCCAGCAGGTCACAGGCCCCGGCAGCCGTGGGCTGGAGGGTAAGGTGGGAGACCAGCTCTGGACACAGCTGAGCCTGTGGCGGCCGCCCCTCTCTGCCTTGGCTCCCTCACCTGCTCAACAAGAGTGTAGCTAAGGTGCTCCAGGAAAGTGTGTGCTAAGCTCTCACCAGGTATCCAGCAGCATTAACAACTGATACCAGAATCCAGATGCTGAGGCCAGAGGAGGAGTGAGGCAGAGAAGGGGTGACTTGGTGAGTGTTTTCAGCCTGTCCCTGAGGGCGGCCGGAGAGACAGCTGGGCCAGAGGAGGAATGAGACAGGGAAGGGGCCAGTTGGTCAGGAAGAGAGTCTGCTGTCAGAGAGCTGAGCTGGTGGGTGTCCGAGCTCAGGGCTGCAGGTGGCATCCACAGCCTGGCCCCACTCACCCTAGGACCCAGGCCAACGCCCTCAGTTCCTCTGGGCAACGGGCACAATACACCTCATTCCAGAGCTGCGTGATGGCAAACTCGAGCCTGGCTAGGAAGGGGCTCCACATGCGTGTGTCCTGCCCCTGCTCCACCGTGCACTTTCCGTGGCGTGGAGGAGCCTCTGGGGCAGAGATCGCTGCAGACTCTCCCTCTCCTGCCCTAAATGCCGAAGGCCACCCCATGCAATGGGCCCAGGCAGTAGAGCGCTCCATGCCCGCAGTGAACTGCTCTAGACGATGGCTGGGATTCAGACCCGGACGACGAGGCTGATCAGGAAGACAAAGGTCACACCTTTCAATGGACTGAGGCCCGGCACACAGGAAGTGTGGCACAAATGTTCCCACACCACTGCACGCACACAACCCACGTGTCATCTCAGGCATGCACTTAACGCAGCAGAAATACCCCATGGAGGTGAGCTCCAGCAGGCGGGAGCTCCAGCAGCTGGGAGTTCTGTCTGCTTTGTGTAGCCAGATGCCCCACAGCAGGAGCAAACGCCCAGATGCAGGAGTGAAAGGCGGAACTGCAATGCACACAGCTCTGCAGGCACACAGCACCTCAAACACGCACACAGCTGCGTGTGGACACTCACCCTGGGACAGGCGTGCTCACCAGGGGCTCCCAGCCGGCAGTGTGCTCGTCCTGTTACCGGGCTCTTTCCACCAGTGATGGGCACACAGGGAGAGCTCCAGGGAGAATAACTGTGGGATTTTATGGGGCTTTTCCTTTGTATTAAAAAACCACTTGTGTGGGATTAAGCTGCACTTTTGCCAGCCTTCACGTTTGCAGGTAATGGAGTTACCCACTCCGCCTGTGACCTATGACCAGGTACCCAGCAGCACCAATACCCCATGGGCACCAGGCCTAAGGTGTCCTTGAGAGAAGCGCCCTGTGTGGCCCTGAGCCACTCCCACCAAGCACACGGCACAAAGGACCCACAGCCACCATGGGAGTCTGAGGACGACGCCTGGGCCAGGGAACGGAGGGTGCCCACCTGAGGGCCACGGCCAGGCCGGGACCCTCGAAGGCCGGGAAGGGAGATGGGGAGTTGAATAGTGTCCCCCAGACTCCTGCCCACCAGAGCCTCAGACGGAACCGTATTTGGAAATAGGGATTTTGCAGATGTGATGAAGGAAGGCATCCCATGACAAATCATCCCGGATGGGGGAGGCCCTCATTCCAATCACTGTGACCTTATAAGAAATAGGGAGCCTGCAGGCACACAGGGAGGCGACCTCGTGCAGTGGAAGCAGAGATGGGAGTGAAGTGATCATGAGCAAGGAAGGCCTGGGACTACCATCAACTGGAGGAGTAAGGACAAGACCTCCCCTAGGGCCTTCGGAGGGAGAACGGGCCTGTTGGCACCTTGATTTTGGACAGCGGGCCTCCAGAGCTGTGAGACCATCAATTTCTGTTGTTTTAGGCCATCTGGTTCATGGTACTGTGACAGGAGCCCTAAGTGACTAACACAGGAGGACACCAGTGAAGCAGCCACATTCCAGGAAGCCAGCACAGCCTGGAGCCTCCCCTAGAGCCACCTCCCCGCCATAGCCCCTTTCTCAGCTCAGACCTTGTGCAGCCTCCTTCTCCTCCCCTCCTGCCCATCTATCAGGCTCCCTTCCACTTCCTTGGGGGCTATTTGGAGGATCCAGCATTTGTGGGAAGGACAGACAAGACCTGGCTTGCTCAGGCAACATGCAGGTGGCCAGGTGTGGGGCACCCAGGCACACACACCCTCACTGGGCATGTCCAGCTCTCAGCAGCCTGCCCCAGACCTTTCCAGTGGCATCTCCTCTCAGCTGTGGTGATAGGTTACCTTCTACCACACCAGACGGCTTCCTGCTGCCTGAACAGGACCAGCTCCCCTCAGTCATGGCTGTTGCTGATCTCCACATCAAAGGATCCTCCGTGGGTCACCCTGCCCCGCCATATCCCAGTCTTCATGTGCCCCATCCTTCCTGTGGGCCCACAACCCCACCTTCCCAGGGCTCTCACTCTCTTCCAAATTCCTTGCCTTTAGTGTGAGCCAGGGCTGTGATTTGCTTTTTTAAAAAAGGAAATTTAAATGATTTATTTATTTTTGGATAATTGTAGATTCACATGCAACTGTTAAGAGCTAATACAGAGAAACCCCATGTGTCCTTTTCCCAGCTCCCCACAATGGTAGCATCTACACAATTGCGCTGCAGTATCACAAGGAGGACATTCACACGGAAATGGTCAAGATACAGAATGTCTCCACCAACCCGAAGACACCACAGAACATCCCTCATCACTGTGAAGACCCCACGGAACATCTCTGTCACCATGAAGACCCCACAGAACATCTCCAACACCATGAAGACCCTGCAGCGCATCCCCATAGCCATGAAGACCCCACAGAACATCCCATCACCGTGAAGACCCCACAGAGCATCCCCATCAATACAAAGACCCTAAAGAACTTTCCCACCACCACAAAGATCTCACAGAAACTCTTCATTACTGCAAAGGATCCATGTGTCACCCTTTATAGTCACATTCACTTGTCTTCTGTCCCACCATCTCTTTAACCTCTGGAAACCACTAATCTGTTTTCTCTGTCTCTACAATTTTGTCATTTCAGGAATGTGATATAATGGAATCATGCAGTATGGAATCCTTTGGTACTGGCTTTCTCCACCCAGCATTATCCTCTGGAGACTCACCCAAATTGTGGCATACAGCCGTAGCTTGCTTCTTTTCACTACTGAGTAGTCTTCCATGATGTGGCAGTTTCTTTGATCATTCACCCACTGAAGGACATCTGGATTTGTTTCCAGTTTTTGGCTCTTACAAATAAAGCTGCTATAAACATTTATGTACAGATTTTTGTGTGAACGTAAGTCCTCGTTTCTCTGAGATAAAAACCTAGGAGTATGATTGATGGGTTGTGTGGTAGTTAAATGTTCACTCTTTAAAGAAACTGACAAACTCTTTGCCAAGTGGCTGCACCGTTTAAATTCCCACCAGGATTGTATGAGGGATCTTGTCAGTGTGTAGTCTCCCCCAGCATTTGATGTGGTCACCATTTTTTTATTTTAACTGTTCTGACAGGTGTGTAGTAACATTGTGGTTTTAATATGCATTTCCATAATGGCTAGCTATGTTGAACATAATTTTATGTGCATAATTGCCATCTGCATCTTCTTCAGTGAAATGTTTCTTTATGCTTTTTCTATGGATTGCTTATTCATTTTTACTGTTGAGTTTTGGCAGTTCTTTCTATATTCTAGAGAAAAGTTCTTTACTAGACAATGTAGTTTGCAAAAATTTTCTCCTATTGAGTAGTTTGACTTTTCATCCTCTCAACAGGATCTTTTGCAAGACAAAGTTTTAAATTTTGGTGAAGTTGAGTTTACCAGTATTACCCTTTAATGAAGGAAAATCAAATTTTCCTTTAATCAGTCAATCCAATGTCAGTCTGAATAACTCTTTGCCTAGTTCAGGATCAGAAGAATTTTATCCTGCTTTTATTGAAACGTTTTGTAGTTTTATGTTTCACATTTAAGCCTGTGATACATGTTGAGTTAACTTTTGTTTTGGGTTGACGTTTACTTTTTTGTGAGATTCATCTTAGGTTGAGGTTTACTTTTTTGCCTATGGATATTCACTTGCTTCAGAACCACTTTCTAAAAAAATCTATCCTTCCTCCATTGAATTGTTTTTGTACTTTTGTCAAAAATTAGTTGGGCTTATTTTCGTAGGTATATTTCTAAGTTCTCTATTCTGTTGCATTGAGCATTGTGGTCTGTCCTTCTAACAATAAAACACAGTCTTGATTACTGTAGCTGTACAATAAGTCTTAAAATTGGGTAGACTGAGTCTTCCCACTTTGTTCTTTATCAAAATTGTTTTAGCTATGCTAATTCCCTTGCCTTTCCACATAAATTTTAGAATAATCTTGTCTATTTTTTAAAAAAAATATTTGCTGAGGTTCTAATATAAGTTGTGTTAAACCTGTATACCAATTGAGGGAGTTGACATTTTTACTACGTAGAGTCTTCCAATCCATGAACATGGTATGCCTCTCTGGTTATTTATAATTTCTTTCATCAGATTGTATTGTTTTCATCTACAAATTTGGTTATGCTTCATTATATTTACACCTAAGTATCTTATTTTTAAGTTATTGTACATGACATTATATGTTTATTATAGGGTTCTAAGCATTCATGGCTAATATACAGAAATTCAACTGATTTTTGTATAACTTTGTATCTTGAAGCTTTCTGAATTCATTTGTTCTAGGAATTTTTTGTAAGTTTCTTTGGCTTTTCATGTCTTCTGCAAATAGGGTCAGTTTTATTTATTTCTTTCTGTTTGTATGACTTTTATCACCTTTCCTTGCTCCAGTGCACTAACTGGAACTTCCAGCACTGTGTTGACTGAAAGTAATAGGAACAGACATCCTTACTTTGTTACCAATCTTAGGGGAAAGAATTCCATATTTACCATTTAGTTAATGTTAGCTGAAGCTTTTAATTGGTGTTTCTTCTAAAGTTGAGGAAGTCCTCCTCTATTCCTATTTTTCTGAGTTTTTATCATGAATGGATATTGAATTTTGTCAAACTCCCTTTGTCATGGTTTATAATTTTTTTTAGATATTGCTCAATTCTGTTTGCTAATATTTTGTTAAGGGATTTTGGATCTATGTTTATAAGAAATACTGGCCTGTATTTTTCTCTTTTTGTACTCTATTTGTGGATGTCATAAAAATAGCATTAAAACATGAATTGGTAAGTGTTCTCTACTATTTTGTGGAAGAGATTGTGTCGTATTGGCATTAATTCTACTTTAAACATTTGGTGAAATTCTTTAGTGAAACTATCTTGGACTATATATGTCCTTTGGGGGGAGATTTTCAATTATGAATTTAATTCCCTTAATACTTACAGGATTATTTAAGTTATTTATTTCATATACAGTGACTTGTGATAGTTTGCGTTTGTGAAGGAATTGATCCATTTCATGTAAGTTGTTAAATTTATGTATGTAGAGTTGTTTTTAGTGTGTTGATGTCTGCAAGATCTGTTGGGTATCTTGTTGGGTATCTTGCTTCTGATATTGGTAACTTATACCTTCTCTTTTCTCTTTGTCATTCTTGTTAGATTTTTGTCATTTTTATTGATCTTTTCAAAGAAATAGATCGTTATTTTATTTATTTATTTTATCCATGTTTTTCGTTTTCAATGTAATGGACTTTAGCTCTTGTCTTTACTCTTTCCTTCTTTCTTCCTTTGGGTTTATTTTGCTCTTAATTTCTTTAGGTTTCTGAACTAGAAGCTTAGATTATTTATTTGAAACTTTTAACCTCTTCTAATGTATGAACTTAGTGCCATATATATATATATTTCTCTCAGTACCACTTTATCTGTATCCCATGAATTTTGAAGTGTTATATTTTTATTTTGATTTAGTTCAATGTGTGTTTTTTATTTGCCTTGAGACTCTGTCTTTCTCTGTCCTCCTCTTTGCCCAAATAGATTATTTAGAAGTGTACTTTTTAGTTTTCTGGAATTTGGAGATTTTCTCATTATCTTCCTGTTACTGATTTCCAGTTCAATTCCATTGTAGTTAGAGAACACACTCTGCTTGATTTTGATTCTTTTAAATTTGTTGAGGTTTATTATACGGCTCAAGATATGGTCTACCTAAATATATGTTTATGGGCACTTGGAAAGAAGATGCTTTTTTGCTGTTGGTTAGTGAAGTGTTTTGTAAAAGTTGATTAGATCCTGCTGGTTGATGATGTTGGTGAGTTCTACCTTCCTGCTGATTTTACGTCTAGTTGTTCTACCTAACTGTTGAGGGAGAGGTGTTGAAGTTCCGAACTGTAATTATGGATTTGTCCATTTCTCCTTTCAGCCCTATCAGTTTTTGCTTCACACATTTTGCAGCTTTGTTGTTTGGTACATACACATTTAGGATTGCCATATCTTCTTGGTGGATTGACTGTTTTATCATAATGTGATGTTCCTCTCTTTCCTTGGCAAATTTCTTGGCTCTGAAGTTTACTGTATCTGTTATTAATAGAGCCAATCAATTTATTTTTATCAAGGTTTACATGGGATATTATTTTTCATACTTGTTTATTTTCAACCAATGTATACTATTATATTTAAAGTGAGGTTTTTGTTGTTGTTGTTGTTGACACCTAAAGGGCAGGCCTTCTGTTGCTGCTGGAAAAGGATGAGAATTCTAGCATCTCTCATGGTCTCCCTTCCACCACAATGGGTGATGGTGAGCACCTGACTCTCCACGAGGGCTCCTCAGATCCCACTCTAGCAGGGAAAGCAAGGGGCACGCCTCCCTCCTGGCATAATGTTTGTTATTGACATGTGGGGAGGGAAGCCCAGGCTTTCCATGTGGTCTCCACTGATAGTGCTGGAGGCCTCATTACTGGCTAGTATCAAAGTCTCATTTCTTCAACACAACCCTGATGAGGGTATTGGATGCCTCACTACAGCCTCCCATGCGTAGAAATCTAGGTTCCCCACTCACCCTTTGCTGATGAGGTTAAGCGTGGGGCCAGTTTTTCTTTGGCATTTGCCTGAAGTAGAACTATTATTATTTACACATTTTCTGTCTTGTAAACTGCCTTTTTCCTGGTCATTTGGCTAAAGAGAAAAAACTTTCATTGAGCCTCCTCTGTGCTTGGTCACTGCAGTTTGCTGGCTTATGCAACTCCAAGTCTGGGACATATGAGGCCAAATGGAAACCCTAGAAACACACCACTGCATTCTTCCTCAGGTCCTGAGGTCCCTGGGTGTTCCACCTTCTTCCCTCTACCTTTCAGAGCATTGTGATGCTTGCTTTATACATGATGTTCATGTTGTTAGCTGTACTTAATGGGAGAAATAGGAAAAAGTACATCAACTCCATCTTCTCTGAAGCAGAAGTCCACTTGCTTTTGACAATAGAACAAAACAAAGATGATGCTGTCACTCCCATGATTATATTCTGTTAGATTAGACCCCATCATGCTAGCAGGCTCTCTCTGGAGACTTTCCTTGATGGCTTGATAAAGGGAGCAGCCATGCTAGGGACTTCACATGTTAAGAAGCTGTGGGTGACCTCTAGTTAATGGTCAGTAA
Source organism: Piliocolobus tephrosceles (assembly GCF_002776525.5). NCBI lineage: Eukaryota > Metazoa > Chordata > Mammalia > Primates > Cercopithecidae > Piliocolobus > Piliocolobus tephrosceles. Next base: position 145,470,891 of record NC_045440.1, read on the forward strand.
GAAGTTGCAGTCATTGGTCCTGTAACCACAAAGAAATAAATTTTACCAACAACCTGAGTACATTTGGAAGTGGATTCTTCCCAGTTGAGCCTCCAGATGAGAACACAGTCCCAGAAGACACCTTGATTGTAGCCTTGTGCAGATTGTACCCTGAGCAGAAGACCCAGCTCCCCTGTGCCTGGCCTCTGATCCACAGTGCAGTGGACTATGTCCCCATAAAATGTATATGTTGAAATCCTAACCTCCATTGTAAAGGTATTTGGAGGTGGCACGTTCAGAAGGTCATTAGGTCATGAGGGTGGAACTCATGTGAATGGGATTGGTGGCCATTTAAGGAGAGGCTCCAGAGAGCTAGTTCACTCTTTCTCTGCCATGTGAAGATTCAAGGAGAAGTGAGCCAGCAGCAACTGGAAGAGGCCCTCACCAGAGTCCAACCAGGCTGCCTCCCTGATCCCAGCCTCCCAGCCTCCAGAAGTATGGGGAAGGAACTTCTGTTGTTTATGAGCCACCAAGAGTGCAGTATTTTATGATAGCAGCCCGAGGTGACAAGACACAGTAACTGTGACTTAATAAACGAGTGTGGTTTTAACATGCCAGTTTCATGAAGATGTGCTGTGCAGCAATGGCCAGTCAATACTCTCCCCATTCCCAAAGTCCCAACTTGGCCCTGTTTCCACAGCCCCTGCTGGTTAGGGATTCTCTTCCTGGCTCCACTGTGCACTTGCTGTCACCTGGACCCTCTCACCAGCTCCAACTAGGCTCCCACCGACATGGCCTCCCTGGGTGAACCTGAAGTCTGCCTAGGGCAGGGATTGGAGTTCCACCACCCCAGCATCCTGGGAAGGACTCCCTGTGGGGCCTCTAGACCCTGGACATGTGGGTATTGGGTGTTCAGGCCCCTGCCAGGGGAAAAAGTGAAATCGGTCCACACTGTGTTCAGAGTTGGGAGCCAGCCTGTGCATGCAGAGAAGACTGTGGAACCAGCTAGTGCAAACGACTGTACACACCCACCTCTGATGCCACCGTGGCCAGTGCTGAAGAACAGGGGTGGACAGTCAGGGGCCAGCTCTGAATGCTGACCAGTGGACACCACACTGAGGGATGACAGGAAGGGGCCCGGCATGAGCAGAGGCAGAGAGGCACGGCCAGGGAGGCTACTTCGGGAGGGGCGGGCTCACAGAGGACCCCGTCGTCCACCCCCACTGGGCTCCAGCAGGGCACTGTTCTCCCTGGGTGGCACCACCAGCTGCCCCCCGCCTCCCTCCTGGCATGATGTTCAGGTAGCAACCCACTGGTTCTACTCCACGGCTGGTGCCAAGCCACACTGGAGCCTCCAACAGCCCCAGCTGACTCACCTCCTCTGTATCTCTCAGATGGGCACCTTCTATTGCCCCCGCTGTCCCCACCCTCATCTCCTCCCAGCCCCTGAAACAGCCCCCAGCTCGGTTTGCATCCACGCAGCCGGAGGTGCCTCAAAACACAGACTAATCACGTCCCTGTCTCCTTCCTAAAACCTTCCACGACTGCCCTGACCTTCAGAGTGAAGTCTGTGTCTTGGTTCACCACAGGCTCTTTGAGGCCTGGTCCCAGATAGCTTCCCACCCTCCCAGGTCCTCTACCCACCATATTCCTCCTCCCTGGACCTTGGGGTGTTCTCTGAGCCCAAAGAGCTCCCTTCCCATCCAGATCAACCTTCAGCTGACCTCACCTCCTCCCTGCACCCACTCGCCCTGCTCAGGCTCCAGCCTCAGGCTTCCCTGCCACCCCTCCCCAGCCTAGGGAGGGGCCCTCTTCTGTATAGCACCTGTCACCTGGCCCTGCAACTTCCTGATTACCTGTGTACCTGCCCCCTCCTCCCCAGCTAGAGTTCTGGAGCTTCTAGCAGGAGAGGCTCAGGAAGTGGCACACACACACACGAGTGTGTGTGTGTGTGTGAGAGAGAGAGGGAGAGAGAGAAAGAGTCAGTGGACAAGAGATGGGAGTGGGAGTGCAGGGACGAGGTGTGGCGTTCATGTCCAATGAGCAGTTTCCGTTTGGGAAGATGACATGGTCTTGTGGAATGGATGGTGATGATGGCTGCACACCATGTGAATGATCTTAATGTCACTCAACTGTGCACTTAAATATGGCTAGATGGTAAATTGTACATTACTGTGTATATTTTACCACAGTAATTTTTTAAATTATAATGAAATAAAAGCATAAAAAGAAAAAGACTGGCCAGCGAGGTGGCTCACACCTGTAATCCAGCACTTTGGGAGGCCGAGGTGGGTGGATCATGAGGTCAGGAGATCGAGACCATCCTGGCTAACATAGTGAAACCCCGTCTCTACTAAAGAATACAAAAAATTACCCGGGCGTAGTGGCGGGCGCCTATAGTCCCAGCTACTCAGGAGGCTGAGGCAGGAGAATGGCGTGAACCCAGGAGGCGGAGGTTGCAGTGAGCCAAGATTGTGTCACTGCACTCCAACCTGGGCGACAGAGTAAGACTAAAAAAAAAAAAAAGAAAAAGAAAAATACTTTAAAAGGTGTATACCGTTATGCTCATTAATTCTGCCTATAGAAATCTATCCTGAAAAAATCAGTTTTTAGATTAGGCTGATGTACAGATATGCTCAAAGAAACAGTATTTACACTAGAGAAGACAGAAAGGATCTGCTTATTCAACAGAGGAAGTGGTTAAATAAATTATAACTCACATATTCTGGAGTATTTCTAACTCTTTAGAGTGACGCTTATGAAAATAGTGTGAACATCAACATTTTCTTACAATAATCACTGAGAAAGATAGGAACAAAATTGTAAATATAACCACAATTTTAAAAATATCTATGCTTGGGAAATAAAATAGTAGTTAAAACATCTGAATTTAACAGCTTGTATTTGGAATATTTTATTTTTGTTTTTTATATTCTTTAATTATGAGTTTTTTAATACTTAGATAATGAAAATTAATATTATTTTTAAGGACAATTTAAAAACCAATTTCAAAGGTAGTAAAAACAAGAAAGAGGAGGAGGAGGAGGAGAGAAAGGAGGAGGTGAGGGAGGGGAAGACGGAAAAGGGGCAGGAGGAAGAGGGGGAGGAGGAAGAAGGCAAGGCAGTCGTCACCCCTGGAGCAGGAGCTGCATTGAGTTTTGAGGGAGAACAGTGTCCTTGGAGGGGCGTGGCCTCAAGGAGCCATGATGGGCAGGAATCCAGGATGCTCTTGATCGTGCCCAGTTCTGGACAGGGCCTAAGAAACAACATGGAAGAAGCTGGAATCCCCGACTCCAGAATGTGATTGAGGGAAAGACGTTCCCAGATCTCATGATGCCAACCACGTTGCTGCAGCCTGGGTTGTGCCAGACACCATTGGCAGAGCTTGCCAAGAACCATGTTCTTGACTCTCAGGTTCCCTCTTTGGGGGAGACACCACTGTGGTCCACACCCTGCAGGAGTCACAGTGAAACTGTCGTCCAAGATCAGACAGCTGGAAGGTGGTACTCAAAGTGTGGGCACATGACCCAGGAGGCTGGCTTCACCTGAGCATGCACTGGAGCAATCCTGGAAGACTTCCTGCAGGCGGCCTTCCTTTCCTGCCTCCCACCACAATGCCTCACTCTGCAGGCATACTGGGCTGCCATGGTGTTACACCCCAGGCCTCTGCACTCGCTCTTACCCTGCTCCATCTGACAACAGCCTCTTCCTGCTCAGATTCAACTCCCCCAGCTCAACCCCTTCCTGGGAGAGTCGCCAGTACATCTGTGCCCAGGCCACACAGGATGCAAGTGCTGAGCCCAGGGTTTGATCCAGTCTGTTCAGCACCAGAGTTTTTCACCTAAATCAAAGGGTGGATGCTTGGCACAGGGGCCCGCCCCAGCCTCTGCTCGTTACTGAGGGCCTAAGACGTCTTTGCTGACTGTGTCTGCAAAGGACCTCAGAATCCTTCTCAGCATGGCTCTGGCAGCTCCACCAAACTAGCACCATCGCCGTGGAGTGTAGAGGTACCTGCTCTCCCAGCTGCCTCCACTCAGGGCGGCTGTCTCCCAACCCGTCCCAGCCTTGCCTCTCAGTGCCACCAGCAACCCTATACGAATGGCATCGTTGGCCTTTCTGAAAGAGCCTGCCCTGCCTCCACACGTGCAGTGACTCCTCAGGGTGCAAGTCCTTCCTCTCTGAGTCCAGGCAAGTGCAAGCACCGCAGCAACCCTTCCCGGGCATCAGAGCGAGTGAGGAGCGGTGGCAGTGGGAGCCCGTCCACCAGTACCCACACCAAACTGCAGGGTGTGGGGTAGAGGCCGGGCAGCAGGAGGGATGATGGCTGGGAAACAGGAAGGGGCTTTTATTAGCTTCAGTTAAATTCTGCTGAATGCCTGCCTCTGTGCATTTGGGCTGGAGCAGGAGACATCCCTGAGCCAGGGCCTCCAAGGTCTGACGTGCACAGGCGTCTTCTGGGCGCTGCTGGAAACACACGCCCAGAGGCAGCAGGGCCTGAGACTCTGCACTCTGCACTCCTGGGAGACTTCGGCATTCCCAGGAAATGCCAAAGCCACTGGCTGGGGCCCAGCTGGCGTTCCCAAGTGGGGACATGGCAAGTCCATGTTCCTCATCCTCTCACTGCCGAGGCCCATCACCCATCCCACCACAGACTTTATGCCTCCCCCTGGCCCCACTTCTCTTCCAACTCCCTCTACCCCACCACACCAGGGCCCCATCCCGGAGGGTCACCCAGCAAACACAGCAAGGACAGCACCTGCCTGTGAATGATCTCCAAGAGACTGACCCAGCCTTGTGGGAAGGACTCTGTGCCCAGAGAAGGGCCAGCCACCACCAAAGGTCACACAGCTGGTTAAGGAGTAGAGGCCAGATGTGTGCTGCCTCCAGCGTCAGGCCGCCTTCTGCACACTGGGTGCAGGCTGTGAGTGGCTCTGCCTCTGTGCAGGCTCGGAAAGGGCGCTGAACCTCCCTGGCCTTCATTTGCTCCTGGGGCATGTGGTAGGGTTGGCCACCTTTGAAACCTTGAGGCCTGTGGGCCTGAGGCCGACCGCTGGTGAGGAAAAGCGCTGGAGAGAACTGTTGATCCCTGGATTTGGTGCAAGTCTGAGGAGGTGAGCGGCCACCCATGACCTCCTGACCTCCCAGCCAGGCAGAGGACCCCTTCCAGTGGCGCTCATCCGGGGCCAGCTTGTGAAGCCAGAGAGAGGCAGTGTTCCTGCACCCTCGCACTGGTTTGCGACTCATGCTGCTCCCCTCTGCCCATCTCCTGCTTTACAGGACCCTCACCCGGGCACATCACATGTGCGTTCAATTCCTGAGAAACAGCTACTGAAGCAGCCAGTGTGGGTGAGAACCCCAGAACTCTGTGTGCCAGGCTGCGGTGGTGGAGGCAAAGTGGCTTCCCTTCTGCAGAACCGTAAGTTACTAACTTCAGCAGCTGGATGAAGACCCGATGATTTACAGGAGAACTTCTCACATCAAGGGCAATGTGGGTCACAGCCCCAGCCCCAGAGGGCTCTGAGAAGCCACTAAGGGCTGTGGCTCCAACCCACCCCAGCCTTGGATCTCCCTCAGGAACCTGGCCTCCCAGGCCCCTCCAGCCTCCCCAGGGATCCTGAAGCACAGGCTTAGGCAGTCTTGGAACTGTGAACTGGCCCATCCCATCCAGTATTAAAGATGAGAAAACTGAGGCACACAAAGTCAAACAGATGCATCCAACCTCAAATAGCAAGTTAGGCCAGACACAGGACCCATACCTGGTCTCTCCCTTAGTCCAGTGTCTCACGGCAGCATGCTGCATGTGCAAGCTCTTGGGGCTCTGTGTGTTTGTTTCATGTATGTTTCATGTATCTCTGCAGCCACCTGCCCGGGGGCCGGCACCTGCTGAGGCTCCTTTGCTGCTTTGGGACCAACCCAGTTCAGAGTGGAGCTCAGCAGCATCTGCTGGCCCCGGGGCCTCTGCAGGGTTCTGGGCTGAGATCTGTGCTCTGGGCTGAGTTGTGCCTCCCCAAAGTTCTATGCTGAGGCCTCAACCTCAGGACCTCAGAACACAACTGTGGTCTGTGTCAGAGCCTTCACACAAGGGATTAGGATTAAACGAGGTCACTGGGGTAAGCCCTGATCCAGGTTGTCTGGTGTTCTATAAGAAGAGGAGATGAGGACGCAGACATGCAGAGGGTGACCATGTGAGGACTCAGGGAGAAGATGCCGTCTACACACCAACGAGAGGGGCCTTTGTAGAAACCAGCCCTGCCCACACCTTGATCTCGGACTCCAGCCTCCAGAGCTGTGGGAGGGTAAATGCCTGTGTCCTCTGTCATGGAGCCCGAGCGGACCCCCACACCCTGGCTCAGGGAAGCCCATGTAGGGCCCGCAGTCATCAGTGCTGTTGTCTGACCTGTTGAAATCCCCTGGGTCTCCAGTCATTAGGGTCGGTGAGTTAGTTTCCCAACCGAATCATGGAGCATCAAGGCTCTGGTGGGTTTGGGAGGATGCAAGCTGGGCTTCTGATGCAGGAGATGAGACATGGCCAGTTCTGTGACCAAGAACAATTCGCTAAAAAAGAACGTGGCTAAATATAATGTGGTTGAAAACAAGGGAACCACCATAACGATATGTTAAAGGCCATTTGGTTAGAAATGACTCTTTGCAAAGCTGGGCATGGTGGCTCATGTCTGTGATCCTAGCAATTTGGGAGGCTGAGGCAGGGGGATCATTTGAGCCCAGGAGTTTGAGACCAGCCTGGGCAACGAAGCGAGACTCCCATTTCTACTAAAAAACAACAAATTAAAAAATTAGCCAGATATGGTGGTGCACACTTGTAGTCCCAGCTACTTGAGAGGCTGGGGTAGGAAAATCACTTGAGCCCAGGAGTTCAAGGCTGCAATGAGCCAAGATGGCACCTCTGAACTCTAGCCTGTGAGACAAAGCGAGGCCTTATCTTAAAAAAAAAAAAAACAGAAAACAAAAAAGACAGCTCTTTGCTGCTGCTGATTGTGACAGTGTGAAGTTCCATGTGTGACATGTTGGTTTTGTGATCTTCAGTGAGGTGGCCACATGTCTCGTCCCCTCTGCCCTTCTTTATTCCCAATCCCTTGTGACTCAGTCATCCCTACCCTCTGCTTCGTGTGCATGAGAAAAAGTGTAGAACCATAACAAGTTGTAATTCAACCCTAATCTTTTTTTTTTTTTTCTGTATATTTGTATTTTTAGTAGAGATGGGTTCTGCCATGCTGGCCAGGCTGGTCTCGAACTCCTGACCTCATTGATCCACCTGCCTCCACCTCTCTAAGTGCTGGGATTACAGGCATGAGCCACCACACCCAGCCTAAACCATAATCTTGTCTAATGATTTCCTTTGTCACTTTATTTCAAATTTATTTTTAGACAAGCTATTGGTGCTTCTTGTATAAAACAGAATATTGGCAAAGAATAAAGAACCTGGCACCGCGTTTCACCCTTGTGAAAACAGCCGCTAAGCAATGGTGGCTCCTCCCAGACACGTTAGGTAGAAAGAGAGGATTTTTCGTACAGACTAAACACCATTTTTTCTTTTTGGTCTCTCATGGTTTATTTATGCCATCCAATCAGGGGTGAACATTTCTCTTATTCCCAATACTCCTCTGAGGCTGAACTTCTGGTTGAGACAAATTGCTTTGGGCCAAGGTAGGGGCACGGTGCTCTGGCCTGACCACCTGGGGCAGAGTTGCACCCCCAGTAGGGAGGGACCCAGCCTGGACCCCACCTGCTCACGCCTGAGAGGCTTTGAAACCAGGACTAGTGGGTAGCCCCTGATTGCTGACATCCATTATAACAAGCACTGGAGAAAGAAAGAAATCCTTACTATCCCATTAGGAACACTCTAGGCAGGAAAATTCCACTTCAAAGTGGCGCATGGATTTACTCAGGTGTGGGCGGAGTGGGTAGAAGAGCCCCCGTGTCTGTGTGGCTGTCTCAGTGGAGGCTCTGGAGGGGAATGTACATTTTTCCAGGGGTCTTTGGCCAGGTGGCTCACTTGCCACAAGCTGGAGAGGCCCCTCCACCACCCAGTGCTGCACCTGCCTGCCAACCAGAGCATGAAGAGCCTGCTTCCAACCTCACTCCTGTGCACCTGCCTCTCAGGCCTCAAGGGACTGCCAGCTCATTAGGGCTGAGGGCACCTTGGGTGACTGCCACTGAGGTGAACACCCAGGCCAAGGACAGACCACTCAGCTCCAACTCCTAGAAGCTTCCAGACCCTGACTGGCCCCCAAAGCCCCATGGCACAGTCTCAGGAGGAGGTACAGCACGGGGCCTGCTCAACGGAGGTGGGGGCTGCCTTCACTGTTATTAGAAGCACAACCTGCCTCCAGCCGGGGCCCCCCAACCTGTGATGCACATGAGCGTGGGGTGGCTTGGAGGGGCCGGTGGCCCAGCCTAGTGCCCTGAAATCTGTCCTCTTGTGTCAGGGGCCCAGGGGGAGCCCCAAGTGCAGACAGGGCCGAGGGCTCCTGGGAGGAAAACCCGGGGTTCTAGTCCATGTTCTGCACAGGAGGTGTGTGGCTCCTGGCCTTCCTGGGACTCAGAGCACAGAGGACAGCAATGATGGTGTTGCAGGGCTGATGTGGAGCTGGGAGGAGACAGGCTCTGGGGGCTCCACAGAGTCAGGGCCTGGTGCCTCCAACAGCAGCCTGGGAACCCCCAGTGTGGAGTCCGCTCTAAGGTAGCAGATTCCTGGGGGTGAGACTATGGGACCCACGAGGGCCAGGCTGAAGGCCAGGGCTAGATTTGGGGGCACTGCAAGGCAGACAGTCTTGGTCCGTTCCTGGTTCCCCAGTACTTACTGGCTGGGTGACTGTGGTCACTCAAATTCTGCAAGCCTTGGTTTCCTTGTCTGAGAAATGGGCGTAACAGCTGATCTTCCTGAGGTCAGTGTGAAAATTAAATAAGATAATGCTTGTGTGTTCCTCAGTTGGGGCTGCAGTAACAGAGGACCACAGACTGGGTGGCTTAAACAACCGTTTACTGTCCCATAGCCCTGGAGGCTGGGGATCTGAGATGAAGGCATCAGTAGGGTGGTTCCTCCTGAGGCCTCACTCCTTGGTGTGTGGACGGCCGCCTTCTCCCTGTGTCCTCACATGGTCTTCTGTGTGCATGTCTGTCTCTGTGCCTACATTTTCTGTTTGTAAGGACACCAGCCACCCTGGATTAGAGCCCACCCTCATACTGTCATGTAACTAGATCACTGCCAGAAAGACTCCATCTCCAAATAAGAGCACACGCTGTGGTCCTGGAGGCTAGGACTTTAACATATGAATTTGCACTCAGTAAGTGCGGTCGCTGACTCAGGAGCAGGAACAGGGATGGAGAACGGCCTCAGGAACAGAGCAAGCACCATCAGGGTCCAGCCCCCCTGCCCACACCATCAGGGCAGCATCTGCCCAGTGGGCCCTCTTTGGGGCCAGGCAGCAGGCAGGAGCCTGGTCACAGTTTCAGCGGGGAGGGGAATTTCCTGGAGCAAGGGTCTCTGGGGACCCGCAAGGCAGGGGTATTCCCAAGCCATACACAAGCACCTCTGGTGACACTGGCCCCATGCAGAAGTGGCTGCCAAATGTCCCCTCAGGACCAAGGTGCCTGGTAATTGGTGAAGAGTCCATAGCTGAGCCTCTCCCAGGAACTGCCCTCGGACAGAGGGGGCTGCTTCACCCCGGGTCATGCCCTATCTTGGGAGTGGATATCATTCCGTGACCGGGGTGGGGACCAGAGACCATAGCCCAGGCATTGCCCCATGGCTTGGATCCAAAGCCTCACTAAAGGGTCATCCTGGGTCCAAGACACTCTGTGGCAGAGCAGGGGCCTGTGTTGAGGCCGCATCCTAGCAGGGCCTCTCCCTCTGCCCATTTCTGCTTCCCTCTCTCCCACCCCTGGCCTTGATCCCGAGAGCCTTCCATGCCAGCCTGCTGCACACACACTCCCGCCTGCCCCCAGAAGCCGACTTAGGACAGCCAGCACCTGGGCTGCTCCAAGGAAACAAACTTTGAAACAGGACTGGAGCTGTGTTATCTGCCGACCACGGGCCATGAGGACCCAGCACTGATGAAAGGCAGTGGCCGTGGGGGCCCACACATACCATAATAGGTCAAAGTGCCCCCCAAACCCATGCCTACACCCTGAGCCTCAGAATGTCAACTTATTTGCAAATAGGGTCCCTGGAGATGTTAGTTAAGAGGAGGTCATGTTGGTTTAGGGTGGGACCTTAATCCAATGACCTGTGTCCTTCTAAGAAGAGGAAAAGATCCCCCCCCAAGAAGGGGGCCACCACATGGCGACAGGCAGAGATTGGGTTATTCCTCTACAAGCCAAGGAACCAAAGACGATGGCCCCACCAGCAGCGGGGGCAGTAGGTGTGAGGCCAGGGCGGTCCTCCCTTAGGGCCTGCAGGTGGAACCACCCCGCCCACACCTCGATTTCAGCCTTCCCCCTCCAGAACCACAGGAGAATCCATTTCTGCTGTTTTCAGCCACTGGTTTGTGATAATGTGTTACAGTAGCCTTAAGAAGATAACAACTCACCATGCAAATTACAAAACCTAACCAAAAAATAGATAACCTGAATGAACGCATCATAACGAAATCACCCGAACCAGTATTGACTAGTCAAATCCTTCAAAGACAACCTTTCGTTATATGAACAGTTCCTGGGAGAAGGAAAAAAATTAGACATTGTATGATTCAATTTTGGAAGATTTATTTAAACTGATGCAATAGAACTTACTCCAGAGACACAAAGATAATTCAAAATCAGAAAATTTAATAATAAAATATCATGCACCAAAAAATCAAAACAAAAACACCTGTGGATCATCCTCTAGGTGAAGAAAAAGAAACACCCTTTGGTAAAATTTCACATTCATTGTTCATTTTTTAAAACTCTTAAAAAATAAGCGATAGAAGAGAATATCGTTTTAATGCTGGAGGAAGCGTATTACCAACCTGCAACAATCATATTTAATGGTAAAACTTCTCCTTGAACTCAGGACAAGGCAAGAATACGCTGCCCATTTATGCGACCCCACTTGCACCCGATGACACAAAGGAGAAGAAAATGCACTGCAGGATGAGATTTGGAAACAAATCAAACTATCCTTGTTTGTAGCAGCAAGATTGTCTCACCTATCCAGGGAAGCTAACGGGGGACTCCAGCCCCCATGCTGCATTCAATATTAATATCCAAAAGTTAAAGGCATTGCTTTCCAGTAGAGATAATCAATTTGAAAAATGTGATTCTTAAAAATCTAGAGCAGCAAAAAAGTATGAAGTCTGTAGGAATAGCACTAAGAAGAGATGTATAAGTTTTCTATGAAAATAATTACAGTATTACAGAAGAGCACAGGGTCTGAATCACCTGAGAGCTGTTTCAGGAAATAGAAGCTACACTGCAGTGAGTTACAACCTTAGGATCTCGGCAGCTTCAGCTGGTAATGATGTGGTCAGTGGCATGCTGGTAAATGTTTAACAACTGGCTGTCCAGACCCAAAATAAAAATGTTAAACAAGATAACAATCCCTGCCCTTCACAGCAGAGAAAACAGTCAACAAAATAAAAAGGCAATTAACTTATAGATGGGGAGAAAATATTTGTCAACCATATCCCTAAAAAGGGGTTAAGATCCTAAATGTCTCAGGAATTCCTGCAAGTCAATAGCAAGAAGATAAACAATCCAATTTTAAAATAGGCAAAGGACCTGAACAGACATTTTTAAAGAGAGGACACACACATGGCCAATAGGCACGTACGAGGTGCTTATTAGGGTCACTCAGGAAATGCAAATCAAATCCATAGCAAGATAACACCTGACATTTGTCAGAATGACTATTTAAAAAAAGACAAAAGATAACCAGTGCTGGCCAGGCACGGTGGCTCAAGCTTGTAATCCCAGCACTTTGGGAGGCTGAGACAGGCGGATCATGAGGTCAGGAGATCGAGACCATCCTGGCTAACATAGTGAAACCCCGTCTCTACTAAAAAAAAATATATAAAAAAATAGCCGGGCGAGGTGGTGGGTGCCTGTAGTCCCAGCTACTCGGGAGGCTGAGGCAGGAGAATGGCGGGAACCCGGGAGGCGGAGCTTGCAGTGAGCTGAGATCCGGCCACTGCACTCCAGCCTGGGCGACAGAGCGAGACTCCTTCTCAAAAAAAAAAAAAAAAAAAAAGATAACCAGTGCTGGCAAGGATGTGGGGGAAGGGGACCCTGGCGCCCTGTTGGTGAGAGTGTAGATCAGTACAGTCACTGTGGAAAACAGTATGGGGGCGAGGGCACTTCCTAAAAACACTAAACATTGAGCTACCATAGGAACCAGCCATCCCACTGCTGGGTATCTAACCAAAGGAAAGAAAATCAGAATATCACACAGATGTGTGGGCTCCCGTGTCCATTGAGGCACATGCCGCAGCAGCCAAGACGTGTGGATCCACGAAGGAATGGGTAAAGAAAATGTGGTGTATACAGTAGCTCCCCCTCACACACGGATTTGCTGTCCACAGTTTTGGTTACCCGCAATCAACCACAGCTTGACAATATTAAATAGAATATGAACAGGTATTTCTCGACAGAAGACATTTATGCGGCCAACAAACATATGAAAAAAAGCTCATCATCACTGGTCATTAGAGAAATACAAATCAAAATCACAATGAGATACCATCTCACGCCAGTTAGAATGGTGATCATTAAAAAGTCAGGAAACAACAGATGCCAGTGAGACTGTGGAGAAATAGGAACGCCTTTACACTCTTAGTGGGAGTGTAAATTAGTTCAACCATTGTGGAAGATAGTGTGGCAATTCCTCAAGGATCTAGAACCAGAAATACCATTTGACCCAGCCATCCCATTACTGGATATATACCCAAAGGATTATAAATCATTCTACTATAAAGACACATGCACATGTATGTTTATTGCGGCACTGTTCACAATAGCAAAGACTTTGAACCAACCCAAATGCCCATCAATGATACACTGGATAAAGAAAGTGTGGCACATATACACCATGAAATACTATGCAGCCATAAAAAAGGATGAGTTCATGTCCTTTGCAGGGACATGGATGAAGCTGGAAACCATCATTCTCAGCAAACTAACACAGGACCAGAAAACCAAAAACCACATGCTCTCACTCATAAGTGAGAGCTGAACAGTGAGAACACATGGACACAGGGAGGGGAACATCACACACCGGGGCCTATCAGGGGGTGGGGGTTTAGGGGAGGGAGAGCATTAGGACAAATACCTAACGCATGCTGGGCTTAAACCTAGATAATGGGTTGATGGGTGCAGCAAACCACCATGGCACATGCGTACCTGTGTAACGAACCTGCACGTTCTGCACATGACACGTATCCCAAAACTTAAAGTAAAATAAAAATAAATAAATAATTAAAAAATTACAGAAAGAAGCAATTCATACATTCTAAAGGGCATGCAGGTCTGAGGAGCATGCTGAAATCTTGCACGTCCCACCAGGAACCTGAATCTTCCCTTTGCACCTGCACTGTCCACACCACCCCACTGTCAATCACTCAGTAGCCGTCCCTGTTTTCAGATTGATGGTCACAGTATGGCTGGGCTTGTGTTCACGTCACCCTTGCTTTACTTCCCAATGGCCCCAACCACAACGGTGACACTGGCAACTCAGATACGCCAAAGAGAAGATGTAAAGTGCTTCCTTTCAGGAAAAGGTCAAAGTTCTTGATGTACAGAAAAAATCAAATAAAATAACGATAGGGTGAGGTTGCTGAGCTCTACGCTGAAAACGAATATTCCATCCCTCAAGTTGTGAAGAGGGAAAAGAAATTCATGCTAATGCTGCTGTCCCACCTCGAAATGCAAAAGGTGCAGCCACAGTGTGTGACGGGCACTCCTCGAAGATGGAGCAGGCAGCAGAGCTGCGGGTGGAGACATGGACAAGAACGTGTGTGGATCACAGCAATCGGGTTGGGGACCACAAGCTGCGGTTTCAGGCTCCCCTGGGGATCTTGGATAAGACCGCCGCAGATAAGGGGGATGGCTGTACACACCATGGAATACTCTTCAGCCCTTAAGCAGGAAGATAATCCTGTTATGGGCCTAAAATAGTCAAACTCATGGAAGCAGAAAGTGGAAGGGTGGTGGTCAGAGGCTGCAGGGTGGGCAGGGCTGACGAGTCCTAGAGGTCTGCTCTGCAGCAGAGCACATGCTACTCCAACCCCGCGCCATCTACCTAAAAATCTGCTATCTCAGAAAGAAGAAAAAGAGGAAATAAGAAAGTCCAAGGAAACTTTTAGAGGAGATGAATATGGCACAAAGGATCATAATGGCTTCACAGGTGCGTACTTAACTCCAAACTGGTCAAGTTGTACACCTAAAATAGCTGCAGGCCAGGCTCAGTGGCTCACGCCTGTAACCCCAGCACTTTGGGAGGCCGAGGCGGGAGGATCACCTGAGGTCAGGAGTTCGAGACCAGCCTGGTCAACATGGTGAAACCCCATCTCTACTAAAAATACCAAAATTAGCTGTGCACAGTGGCGGATGCCTGTAATCCCAGCTACTCAGGAGGCTGAGGCAGGACAATCGCTTGAACCCGGGAGGCGGAGGTTGTGGTGAGCCAAGATCGCGCCATTGTACTCCAGCCTGAGTGGCAAGAACAAAACTCCACCTCAAATAAATAGATAAATAAAATAGCTACAGCTTTGTGTATCTCAATCACATAACCTCAGTAATGTTGGATTTTTTTTAAGTGCAGAACAACATACACTAAACTGTAAACAATGGTTACCTCTGAAGACTGGAATTACATACTTCCATGTTGCTTGAATTATATACAATAAGCATGTATTAATTTTATAATAAAAAGTAAATTTCAAGACAAAAAAAGAAAGAGAACATTATAAATAAAAGCCCCACTTTCAGGGGGGAAAGGTGCAGACGACTGCATTTGCAGATTTCTGCCATTTGAATTTTCCCACCACAGCAGATTTCAGGCAAACAACATGAATTAAACTAACTTGCAAAATTCCAGATAATTGACCACCAGATTTTCAAGGGCCAATGCCAGGCAGTCTCAGACCACATATCGTGTTCCTCACTCACGTTTCCCGTCTGCTGCAGGTTGTCAGAGGGTGAGATGGCAGAGCCATTGTCTCCTGCGCTGGCGGACACCATGCCAGAGGGAGCATGGTGTGTGAAGACAAGTTGTGCCCTGATGTGCCACACACCACGCCACTGCTGCTCCCAGGCTGTCCTGTGGCCCCAGCTCGCCTCGGGGCAGGAAGTGCAATGGGCCTGGTTCTGGAAGGTGGGAGAGACCAGACTGCTCTGGCGGCGTCTGGTGAGGACACCAGCCCTGCATCCAGGTGCAGGAGACTCAGTGCCCTGAGACGTCAATTTCCGTCTTTACATTCCAATTGATTTTCAACAGGGCTTTTCACAAAACTTACTAGTTCGTTAGAAATTAGCAAGGAAGAATAGAGGGTGCAGAGCAGCCAAGAAATTCAAGGAAGATGAGAAATCAACAGGCAGGAAGTGACAGCAGACACGTGTGGGGGTCCTTGGTGCTCAGGGGGAAAGTGACTGAGGGGGCCAACGCACCCCAGAAATGGGTCTGCTCGCCTCTGGAGAGCCTGAGAAATGTCAGAGGAGGGGTTCAATTCAGTGTGAACTATTTTAACCATGCCTTAAATGGTGCTACGGTAACAACCGGATCTCCATAATGAAATACGATGAGATTTTTTACTTCCTGCCAAACACGAAAATACATCCCAGGCAGAGTAAATCTGTAAATGTAAAGAACAAGACTTTAAGAAGGAAATATTAGATCATATCTTCATAAACCTGAGGTTTATGAAGGGATTAATTAATTAAACAAGATATAAAAAACCCGTGACCTTCAAACATGAGTCATTTCGACTACAATAAAATTAAAGCATCTTATACAAGGAAAACTCCACAAAGGAAAATGCAAGCCATTAGTCAGGGGAAGATCTGTGCACCTACAGCTGAGAGAGGATTAGCAAGGACAATGTGCCGTGAACCCCTACAAATCAATTAGAAGTCAATCAGTCTAGAAGGAAGAGAAAGGGCCAAAGGCAATCATAACTGAAACAGAAGAAATGTGAACGACCAATACATACAGTTTTTAATGTTCAGCTCAACCATCAATCAGGGAAATGCAATTCAAACAACGTGAACGTGCCCTTTAACCCCCACAAACGGAGCAGAACCTGGAGGGTGGCTGATGCCGGCAGTCAGTGAGTATCTGAAGAACAGAGAAGCTTCCCCGGCTGACGGAGGGTGAATCAGGGCGGCCACGCTGGAAAGCCCTTTGGTGACGGCGAATGCGGTGGAAGAGGTACATATCCTCCCCACCTCAGGTTAATTCTACCTCGGCCAAATGCCTAGAGAAGGTCACTGCAGAGTCCCCAATGGCACACAAAGGCATTGATGGAAGCTTAGGTAGCAAAACTATGTATCAGCAAAAAATGGAAACCGCCCACATAGTCCGCAGTAGGAGAGCGTGCAGTAGTTGAGGTGTGATGGCCAGGTGTTCGTGCAGCCACCCGGGGTGGAGCGACTCTGCTGAGGGAAGAGCCTCAGATTCAACAGGAAAAAACCAGAACGTTTCATGTGGAAGGGGAAGGCTGAACACGGCGTGATGCTGCTCATTTGAAACTTAAGATAGTTTGGAAGCTGCAAAACAATATTACATGGAAATATGATTCGGAGCTCTATACAACATGCATTATAGGAAGCTGAGGTGTACCCGGAGGCGACATCACATTCGCTGTGCAGAGAGGGGCCATGGGAGCGGGAGGGTGCTGGGGCTGCCACTGGATCTGCAGCTCGGTTCTTTAAGAAATGCGTGACTGGGCGCAGTGCTCATGCCTGTAATCCCAGCACTTTGGGAGGCCAAGGTGGGCAGATCATGAGGTCAAGAGATCAGGACCATCCTGGCGAACATGGTGAAACTCCATCTCTACTAAAAACACAAAAATTAAGCCAGGCGTGGTGGCTCATGCCTGTAATCCCAGCACTTTGGGTGGCTGAAGTTGGTGGATTACCTGAGGTCAGGAGTTCAAGACCAGCCTGGCCAACATTGTGAAACCTAGTCTCTACTAAAAATACAAAAATTAACTGGGCAAGGTGGCAGATGCCTGTAATCCCAGCTACTCGGGATGCCGAGGCAGGAGAATCACTTGAGCCAGGGAGGTGGAGGTTGTAGTGAGCCAAGATCATGACATTGCCCTCCAGCCCGGGCGACACAGCAAGACTTAAAAAAAAAAAAAAAAATTAGCCAAGCATGGTAGCCGGTGCCTGTAATCCCAGCTACTCGGGAGGCTGAGGCAAGAGAATCACTTGAACCTGGGAGGTGGAGGTTGCAGTGAGCCGAGATTGCACCATTGCACTCCACCCTGGGCAACAGAGTGAGATTCCATCTCTAAATAAATAAATAAATAACAGAAAAGAAAAAAAAAGAAATGTTTGCAAAGAAAGTGTAATGTTTCCCCTTATCGAAGCTCAGTGGAGGTTACACGGGTCCTACTCTTGATTTTACTATCTATAGTTTTCTATATTTTGGCAGACATCAACCAAATAGATCTCCAACCTCGTTCTTCCTTAGGAATAAAATTGTAATTTCGTTGAGGTGGTGATATACTGACTTTTGAAAATGACTCAGCCTCCCTTGCAGATAAAGTACCATGTGACAGTCCTGTTCAAGAATATGTCACAGGGCTGGGCATAGTGACCCATGTCTGTCATCCTAGCACTTTGGGAGGCCAAGGTGGGAGGATCACTTAAGCCCAGGAATTCGAGACCAGCCTGGGCAATATAGTGAGATCCCATCTTTACCAAAAATACAAAAATTAGCCTGGCATGGTGGCTCACACCTGTAGTTCCAGCCTCAGGAGGCTAAGGTAGGAGGATTGCTTGATCCTGGGAGGTTGAGGCTGCAGTAAGCTGCGATGGCATCACAGGACTCCAGCCTGGGCAACAGAGCAAGACACCGTCTCAAAAAAAAAAAAGAAAGAAAAAAGAAAAGAACATGTCAGTGGGCACTGCTAAGTGGATGTATTAGTGGTCAGGGTTCTCCAGAAACAAATCAGTAGGATATATACATATATAGAGAAAGAGAGAGAGACTTTAAGAAATTGGCAGGACGTTCCGTGAAGAGTTGACGTTGTTGTCTTAAGTCGAAAATCCACAGACGGGATTCCCCTGCTATGGTCTGGAGGAGAATTCCTTCTTTAGGGACCCTCAGTCTTTTGCTCAGAAACCTTCAACTGATTGAGCACCATCCCCTCCACATTACAGAGGGTCATATACTTTCCTTAAAGTCAGCTGATTGGAAACACTAATCACATCTAAAAAACTCCTTCACAGCCGCATATAGACTCCTGTGTAACCAAACAACTGGAAGCCACAACCCAGCCAAGCTGACACAGAAAATCAACCACCACTGGGGCCTCCAAAGAAAAGGCCTCAAAAAAAGAGACCCCCAGTTAGTTTCCTCCTTCTGCCCTTGACCTTCTCTTTCTTCCTGCCTGGAAGGCAGATGTAAGGCCAAGCACAGGGCAGCCATGATGAGACCACAAGGCAAGAGTGAGAGTGAACAGAGAGAGACGGGGTACTGCTCCCTGGTGTATTGTGAGTGTGTTGGTCTGTTCTCACACTGCTATAAAAGAATACCTGAGACTGGGTAATTTGTAAAGAAAAGAGGTTTAGTTGGCTCACAGTTCCACAGGCTGTGCGGGAAACATGGCTGGGAGGCCTCAGGAACCTTACAATCATGGCGGAAGGCGAAGGGGAAGCAAGCATGTAAATGGCCAGAGCAGGAGGAAGAGAGGTGGGGGGTGCTACACACTTTTAAACAACCAGATCTTGGGAGAAGTCACTCACCGTCACGAGAACAGCAAAGGGACGGTCTGCCCCCCCAGGATCCAATCAGCTCCCAACAGGCCCCTCCTCCAACATCTGGGACATGAGATTTGGGCAGGGACACAGATCCAAACCATATAGTGGGGCTGAAGCACCAGCACGCCACTGCCCACTTCCCAGCATCTTGTCACATGACAATAATACATGCCGGCTTGGTTAAGCCACTTGACACACAGCTGAGCCCATTTCTGACATATTTGTGTTTGGGATATCTCATAATAAAATGATTATATAGAAAACAAGGGATACATAGGAAATATTTCTAAGTATACCTGTGACAATATTTCCTGACTTACAAACTTGTGGGTTGCAACAATTTAAAGGAAGGCTTCCTATTCTCTTTGGCCAATAACATTGCATGCAGCAACTTGGGCCCAGTAACAAGAAGACCAGGTTCAGAACCACAGTGGACCAACAGGCCGACATGCCCTCCAGGGCAGCGAGCTTCGGCCCCGGAATGGGTCTGTGCATTCAGCACACATGCATTCATCCCTACCATGCACAGGCCCCAAGAGACACAGCAGTGATACCAGGATAATAAGCTCCCCTTCTTCCCAGAAAAGACAAATACTAATTGCTAGTTAATTGCTAGTTAGTGAAAGTTACTTTCCTAGACTACAAGCAACAGAAAATCTCGACTCACCTGAGAAGAAGGGGTTACTTAGAAGGCCTTGGGGGTTAACAGAGCAGCTGAAGGGCTCAGGTATGAGACAGCAAGGACGCAAGGCTTTCCCCAGGGACCCCAAAAGCAGGACCTGAGTCCCCCGAAGAGCCTGAAACCTCACAGCAGAGGCTGTGGCCGAGTGCAGGGGTCCAGTGGGGCAGCGCTACAGGAGCCTCTGGGTGTGGGAGGTGGGATTCCTGCCCGTGGCTGTCCCCTCCTCCCTTTGCTGTGAGGAGTCAGCCTGCACTTCCCACCCATTGAGGCTGTATTTCATCAAGTGGCTCGTGCTGGCTAATGGAATGTTAGTGGACTTGATGAACGAAGAGACTTCGGAAGTGTCTGCAGTTTGCTTTGGCCTCTCGGGCTTCTGCCACTGGCCGTGGAAGAATCTGCCCTGGATGGCTGCCGCTTGCAGAACATGGGACGGAGGGGCAGTCTGAACCCACATGTAGCTGGGAACCGCCCAGCCAAGCCCAGCCACACCCAGCAGAGCCCAGACTCACAGACACTCACACCTGTGAGCGAGGGGTCAACGCCTAGGCTGTGTGATTTGAGTGTGCATCACACAGCCCTGCAGCACCGTGGCTGACACATACAGGGACAGAGGGATGCCTGGGCTCAGGTCCTGAAGGAGAATAAGAGTTCCAGAGCTGAAGGAGAGAGACATCCCTAGAACGCTAGTGCTGTGAGGCTCTCACGAATTCCCTTATCAAACTCGAGCATGTTACCAATGGGAAACCCCATCAACGGTGCACACGGAAGGTGGGGCAGGGAAATAGGACAGGGGAGAGCAGAAATGCCACAGGGAGCTGGTTACACAGAGTGGGGGGAGGGTGGCACAAGGATGAAAAGCACAGTCCTCACCACTGAGAACATCAGGGACCACTTCAGGATAACGGTCTTGAAAACAAAGGTTCGCGGTGGCCTCGTGGTCTGGGTGCAGTTACATATTCGCCTCCTAGCAACGGAGGCCTCCACGTTCCCCTCAGCTTCTCCACCTTCATAGCTAATGGATTCCTCAGCCCTGTGGCTAAACTCGCACGATGCTTCTTCAGTTCAAATATTCCCTTTCTGCTTGCCGTTTTGGGGTCTAAAATAAACATGTGCCCTGACGATGAAGGAAGAAATCCAAAACCGTGTCTAATGATATATTAATAGCACAAAAATGCACAAGCTGGGGGCATGTCAAAAAAAATTCAGTGCAAAGGAAAATACCGTTAAAAGCTGTGGGTGTGAAGGGAGGAGAGAGAGTCATTTTGCAGCCCTGTCTCCGCCCCTCACAGAGCGGCTGTGCTCTGAGACTTGGTTTCTCCACCGCGCCAGATGGCAGGGAAGGCAAAAGGAGGGGACCACCATGGATCCTTCCAGCTCCACCCTCTCTCAGGCCAATGGTCTTAGGTTCTGAGAGCAGTGAATACCCCTCCCTCCTGACCTCATGCTGCGGCTCGGTGCTCTAGGCCTCCTCAGATGGGCCCCTACTCATCTTGAACCCCAAAGTCTCCCATTCTGGCCTCATGCCCCACCTCTTCCATGAGCCCTTGTTGACCACGCCTGCCCCCCGGGCTCTTCTCATGACCCTCACCCTCAGCCACCATCTCACCTGTGCTTGGTCAGCGAGATTGGTTGGAAGAATCACTGACCCTGGCAGCCAGAAACCAGAAGTCCTGCTACAGCCCTGACCCTCACTACCTGGCCCATGAACTCTGACTTCTGAACTTTTAGGTAAGTAACTTCTCTCCTCCTCACCCAAATGTTTGTTTGCCAGTGTAGACTGGGTTTTTTCTGATGATTAAATGGGAATGGTGCATGTAGAAATACTTTATAAACTGTAAAACAATAAACATGGTGCCCAGGACAGGCCAGCAATTGGAGTGGCAGAAACGGAATCTACCCTCCCAACTAAAACCATAAAAAATAACAGAACCTGTGTTTTTAAGACACTGAACAGCAAGGACAGTGATCGCCATGCGTGGGAAATGAACAAGGTGCACTGGAAAGGGCTCAGTCGACCACCGTGAGTGAGTTGCCAGGCTGCCACTCAGGGAGGGAAGACCCAGGCAGAGCCCAGCAAAGACCCTGGGCTGAGGAGGTAGGGTCTAGAGAGACCACGGGGTTCGCTGAGTAGAAAAAGCTGTGCAGGGGATTCCAGGTGTGCAGGAAATTCCATGTGCAGACAGTTGCATGTATGGGTAAAGAAACCAGCCAAAGCCAGAGAAATAACTGTGCAGGAGGATTAGAGGAAAAGGTGCCTGGAATGCATAGAAAGCCAGGACCAGTGCCTGTCCCAGCCAGCCTCACCGTCACAGAAAACTCCAAACTCAGCCAGAGAAAAAGATGAATTGCCATTGATGAAAGCATATGTTTAAAACTTTTGCTCTGCAAAAGACATTTCTAAGAAAATAAATAGACAACTCACAGACTGAGACAAAATATTTGCAAATTATGTATCCAATAAAGGACAAATATCAGAATATAGAAAGAACTCATAAAATGAAATTACAAGAAAATAAAGTCTAAGGTAAAAAATAAATGGGCAAAAAAAAAATGTGAACAGACACTTCACCAAAGATGACGTACAACTTGAGGTCAGGAGTTCAAGACCAGCCTGGCCAACATGGTGAAACCCCCTCTCTAATAAAAATACAAAAATAATCTGGACGTGATGGTGTGCACCTGTAATCCCAGTTACTTGGGAGGCTGAGAAAGGAGAATCGCTTGAACCTGGGAGGCAAAGGTTGCAGTGAGCCGAGATCGTGCCACTACACTCCAGCCTGGGTGACAGAGTGAGACTCTATCTCAAAAAAAAGACACATCACTGACAAATAAGTATGAGAAAAGATGCTCAACATCCTTAGTCATTATGGAAATGTGAGTTAAAACCACAGTGAGACAGCGCTATGCACCTAGTAAAAGGGTTCACATTATGAGCCTATTAGAATGGCCACAAACATTTTTTCAAAAGCTAACAATGCCAAATGTTGGTGAGGACGTGAAGCCACAGAACCTCATACTCATTGCTGGTGTGCATGCAAAGTACTTCACCTGCTTTGGAAGAGTTGACACTTTCTCGTAAAGGTAAACACATACCACTGTAAGCCCAAGCAACCCCACTTTAAGTTCTAGGTATTCACCAAAGTGAATTGAAAATCCGTGTTCCCCCAGAAAAAGGCGAGCGCGGACGTGCATGAAAGCTGTATTCATCAGCACTCCAAGCTGGAGGCAGCCAGGTGCCCTTCAACAAGTGAGTGAACAAACACCCTGGTATGTCCAGTTCAATCCCACTTAGCAACAAGAGGAACCAACGGGTCATCCGTGCAGCCACCATGTACCAATGTGCATCTGAGGTACATTTTGCCAGGGGAGGGAAGTCAGATCCAAAGGCTCTAATTTTATGCTTCCATTTATATGACATTCTGGAAAAGACAAAACTATGGGAATGAAAAGCAAACCATTGGCTTTCGTTGATCGGGGATTGAGGGAGAGAAGAGGAGGCTATGCAGGGGCCATGCAGGACACACTTAGGGTGGAGGAGGGGATTGCTCTGCACGTGCCTCTGAATGTGGATATGTGACTCTGTGTCCTTGGCAAATCCCACAGAAATGTCTACCCCCAAGGTGAACTTTATTGTTCTGTTTTGTGTTTTTAAATCCAAGGAGGAGTCTGGAGCCCCAGGATGGGTTTAGCCATGAGAGGTGCCTCTCACGGTGTTACAGACTGTGGCAGGGCCTCACTAAGAGTGGGTGGGAAGCAGCAGACCTGGGTGACTTTAGAGAATTGAGTGTGACTAGGCCCTGGAAAGCAGGAACAAAAAGCACCGCACTTAGCCGTTCTCTAGAGGGTAAACTTGTTTCGCTCGAGGATATGGGTTAGTAATTCTGAAAGTAGACATGTACTAGAGTTGAACAAATAAATAAATAGTCCGGGCATAGTGGCTCTTGCCTGTAATCTCAGCACTTTAGGAGGCCAAGGCAGGTGGATCACCTGAGGTCAGGAATTTGAGACCAGCCTGGCCAACATGGTAAAACCCTATCTCTGCTAAAAATACAAAAATTAGCCAGGCATGGTGACGTGCACCTATAATCCCAGCTACTTGGGAGACTGAGGCAGGAGAATCGCTGGAACCTGGGAGGCAGAGGCCGCAGTGAGCCGAGATCGTGCCATTGCACTCCAGCCTGTTGACAGGGTGAGAATCTATCTCAAAAAATAAAATAAAATAATAAAATAAAATAAAATATGTAGACATGAAGCCGGGTTTCTCAATATTAGTGACAAAAGTCAGCAATGAGCAGAAAGAAAGTAACAAAAAGCCCATCAGGGCTGGTGTGGAGTCAGAGATGGCAGTGTGGGCTCAGACTTATTTTCACACATATACAGGTAGATTGATGCAGAATAAATACAGAAGTGTGCATAGCATTTGCATGTATGTACACACACACGTATATACACACACATACATGTGTGATCTCTAGTGGTGTCCTGGGAGCAGGGACACCCTAGTACAGCAGGCACCCACAGGACCCAGACCTCGGTGTCTGGACACCCTTGCAGCACCCCTGGAGAAATGGCTGCTTCTAGGGGGTAAGATGCACCTGGAGCTTGTGGCAGTGCCAGGAAGTAAGGAAATGTCAGAAAATAAGAAAGAAAAGTGATCCTGCCATTCCAGGAAGCCAGTCGTCAAAGGACCTTCCCAAAGCTTCCTTCTGTAAGAAGGAGGTGCCAACGACGCCTGCCCTGGAGGGTCCTCATAGAGCTGAAATGTGTCACGGTGCCCTGCACAGTTCTGCTCTCAGCTTCCCCGACCTCCCCTCCTCTCTGCAGGGACGAAGCTGTACTCCCGAGGTCAGAGCTGTGAGTGAGGGGCCACGGGCGTCTTGCCTCTGGGACCAGAGCCCCTTCCTCTGCCCCATTTTGTACCCCTCGTCCACCCTGTGTCCCTCACAGCCCAGGCTGGCTCTGGAGCAGCTGGTATTTATGCTGCAGGTATGGAAGGCACAAGGCAAGGGGACTTGACTGGCAGGCCTGGTACCCCGGACTCCGCTGCCCATTAGTGTGGATGGCTGCCCCGCAGGACTGTGGGGACAAGGAACAGGGGCCCACCTGCTCCTGAGACCGGGGGCACATTTGAAAGCTGTCAGTCAATGCACCTGGCTGGGCACTGGGCGTCCAGAACACATTTTCTCAGCACGAACACCTGTCCCTCAGCACGAACACCTGTCCCTCAACACCAACACCCGTCCCTCAACACTAACACCTGTCCCTCAGCACGAACACCTGTCCCTGAGCACAATCACCTGCCCCTCACCACAAACACCTACCCCTCAGCACTAACATCTGTCCCTCAGCACGAACACCTGTCCCTCAGCACTAATATCT